>NW_024090441.1:0-34354 GCF_014356525.2 Nilaparvata lugens
CACTTTACAACATTATTTCAGTCCTCAATTATTCTATCCATTGTCTTCTCCTCTTCGATTGTCTTTCATAGTCCACACCATCATTCCGCCCCAAATTCCTCCTTCCGCACATTCCTTTTCTATCTTCCAACGTTTTCACTAATTCTCTCCATCATCTTTCTCCAAATCTTTTCTTCTCTACATTCCTCCTTCCTCTAAATATTACTCTCCCTTCTACAAATTCCTCTTCCATCTTTCTCCTTCTCACCAATCCTCTCCATCTTCTTCCACATTCTTCCTTTTTCAAATTCCTCTATAATCTCCCTCTCCCTTCCACCAATTATCTCCATCATCTTCCTCCACATTTCTTCTTCTCCAAATTTCTCTCCCCCTCTCTCTCTCTCATCTTCCTCCAAATTTCTTCCCTGTCTCTCACCAATCCTCTCCATCTTTGACAAATATTACAAATTGCTTTTTCATATCATATACAGTTCAATAATTATTTTCTTAGTCTAAATTATGTAAATTCATCTATAATTTTGCTGTATTGTAAGCTATTGTATATAAGTGTATAAGCCAGTATATTGTAATCTACATAAATAAAGTACTCAATCAATCAATCAATCTTTTTCTCTCACATTCTCTTTTATCCAAATTCCTCTGTAATCTTCCTTTCCATTTCATCAATTCTCTCCATCATCTTTCTTCACATTCTTTCTCCTCCAATCCCCCTTCCCTCACTCTTTCTCCATAATCTTCCCCCACATTCCTCTCCCATCTTCCTTAGTCTACCACCACCAATTCCTCTCCGTACCCCATTATTATAATCATAACCTCAATCCTCACCCCCTCTTCCACAAGACCCACCCCTAACCATCCAACCAATCCCAACCGACACTGCCTTCTGAATAATAATAGTCCAGCACTCACCCACTGTTGCCTTACCATTATTACTATTCATATTGAATACAAATATGCTGCCACTGCCTTACATACTATATTCAAATTCAATTCAATCTGTCAGTATTGGTTCAATATGGGAAAAATTAGAGTTATACATCAGGAATACTGACAGAGAGCCAGACTCACACATTATGACGTCATTCTCTTCCATTTGTCAGCATAGGTTAAATGGAAAACATTTTTATTATTCATCAGAAATACTGACAGTATGACAGCCCTACACAATATGACGTCACTCACTTGAATTTGTCAGTATTGATTAAATGGGGAGCATTGATGTTATGTATAGGAAATGCTGACAGTTTAAAGTGAATCTCGCAATAGATGTTGAAGTCAAGTCACATACTTGCATTGTGGGACATCTTGACAGAATGTCAAGAAATTTTCGAAATTCAAGAACAACTCGGTGATTTTGAATTTCTGTATGAAGTGTTCACTGAAAATGTTGGGAGGTTTATGGAATTCTAAGACTACGTTGTGAATTTACATAAATATTGTCATGCATTGTGGTGACGTCACTATAACATGTATTTCCATATAAAGAATTCACGAAACATTTTAAGAAGTTCATGGGATTCAAAAACTATTTTGTAAATTAACATAAATATTGCCATGTATTGTGACTTTACTGTGAAATTTGCTGTGGAATGGAACTCAGGAATTTCTGCGTGAATTCGTGTTCTGCTTTTTGGAATATTCACTGAAAGGGTCGAGTAATTCATGAAATTCGTGAATCACGTTGTGAATTTACATGAATTCTCATACATAGTGACTCAAGTATGAAATTTGAAGTGAATGTAACGGAAGAATTACTCTCTTAATTCGTGTTTTGCTATCTCAAAAAATTCACTGAAATTTCAATGAATCTATAGAATTCATTATAATTCTGGATAAATTCTCAGTCATTGTGACTTCATCATTATACAGAATGTTCCAGAAGTAGTGTCAAACATTCTAGGGTATTGTTCCTGATTGATAGGAGACTAAAAATGTCGTATTTTGAGAGTCCAATAGCTGCCATTTTGTTTTTTCACTTAGGAATTTTTATCTCAAAAACGAAATGTTGTATTGATTTGAAATTTGTCATGAATATTCATGCTATCAAGACTCAACTTCAGAAAATAAAATATACAAATTTACAAGAGACAAAAAAGTAAGAAAATCATGATTTCAAAGAGAAATTTATTATTTTCGTATTGCATGCATGACCACTTTTCACCATTTAAATATCAATATTGAATTTTCAATTCCAATTGTATTTAAGATGAAGCTTTGAAACTCGGTATGACTCCATATGGCCATCCAGCTGATTTTACAATGCTTTTCAGATGATCTTGTATGTTCATGGTCATGCATGCAGTACGAATAGAATTAATTCCTCTGTTATACTTTGACCAATCTTAATGAATAAGGTATCCTTGAAATCTTGATAAAATTTGCTAACCTTTTGTTCCTTGTGATTTTTTTTGTAAAGTGAACGGTTTTCGTGAAATTTGCAATCAAAAATTTAAAATGACCTACATTTTGAAAATTTACATCGAAAATTTTTTATTTTATTTTTAAAGTTGAGTCTTCATAGCATAAATATTCATGACAAATTTCAGATCAATACAACATTTCGTTCTTGAGATAAGAATTCCTAAGTGAAAAAAAAACAAAATGGCAGCTATAAGGATAACCGCTGAGTTTTGGATACTTCAAATACGACATTTGTAGTCTCCTATCATCCAGGAACAATACCCTTAAATGTTCGACACTACTTCTGAAACATCCTGAATATATAATCTCAAAAAATGCCAGATTTAGATGTCAATTTCACATGATGTGTCAAGTACACGTAGTCCAGTCAACGAAAGATTAAAAGAGGGAAAATTTTGGACACGATTTATAATTTTAACCCCGCAGCTCTTTTAAGGATAGTGAGGGGGTGAACATATCAAAAGACCTCACTCCTACCCCTTTGCTAAAGGGGTGGGGGTGATTTGAAATCATTTTTCCATATCTTTTCTAGTTTTATAAGTAAAGGATTCAAAA
The DNA here is from genome assembly GCF_014356525.2 of Nilaparvata lugens. Lineage (NCBI taxonomy): Eukaryota > Metazoa > Arthropoda > Insecta > Hemiptera > Delphacidae > Nilaparvata > Nilaparvata lugens. The sequence goes on from NW_024090441.1 coordinate 2,977, forward strand.
ATTATCTTTGATTTGATGCATTATTTTATCAGTGTTATGCTTTCCATCAATTGTTATAGCAGATAAACGCCCTACAACATGACATATCTCCTTCTTCTATCTTCTCTCCATGGTGGTACTTACTGGTTCTGTAATATTATGAACTTATACCAATTCATTCATAAAAAAATGTCCAGCAGTAATATAACGTACAACTACTTGTTTTGTGAAAAATTCATTCAGAAATTCATGTTCAGCAGAGGTCTTATAATAATATGGAATCAAACCAATCCATTCATAAAAACATATTTTGCAGCAGTATTATCACCTACCACTACTACTTTGTATACAACTATAGCTTTGTACCATGAATTCAGAACGATTCATTCAGAAAATCATGTTCAGCAGAGGTCTTAATATGGAATCAAACCAATCCATTCATAAAAACATATTTTGCAGCAGTATTATCACCTACCACTACTACTTTGTATACAACTTTAGCTTTGTACCATGAATTCAGAACGATTCATTCAGAAAATCACGTTCAGCACAGGTTTTGTGATATTAAATCAAACCAATCCATCTAGAAAACCAAGTTGAACAGTACTAACATATCCAGTTGCTTGATACGGAATCAAATGATTTCATGCAGAAACGATGTGAGTACGGTATCTAAAAGCCCCGCATCTGATTAGATGCATATCTCGAACAACCGGGAGCAGAGCAGCTCAGTCTCTGCAACTGATAGATGCATATCACGAACAAGCGAGACTCTCATTGACAGTCAAAGTTTGTGCTGCTATGAACTTGTGCTTTACAAGAGAGAGAGAGAGAGAGAGTGAGAGAGAGAAACAGAGAGAAAAATAGGGAGAGAGATAGAATAAGAACAAGAGACAAGATATAGTGATACAGATAGAATGAGAACAAGGAATATAGTGATAGAGATTGAGGGCTTAAGAGAGCGAGTGAGAGAGAGAGAAAGAGAAAGATAGAAAGAGAGAGAGTGAGAGAGTGAGAGAGAGAGAGAAATAGGGAGAGAGATAGAATGAGAACAAGAGACAAGATGTAGTGATACAGATAGAATGAGAACAAGAAATATAGTGATAGAGATTGAGGGCTTGAGAGAGCGAGTGAGAGAGAGAGAAAGAGAAAGAGAGGAAGAGAGAGAGAGAAAAAGAGAGAGTGAGAGAAATAGGGAGAGAGATAGAATGAGAACAAGAGACAAGATATAGTGATACAGATAGAATGAGAACAAGGCATATAGTGATAGAGATTGAGGGCTTGAGAGAGCGAGTGAGAGAGAGTGAGAAAGGGAGAGCGAGAAATAGGGAGAGAGATAGAATGAGAACAAGAGACAAGATATAGAGTGATACAGATAGAATGAGAACAAGGAATATAGTGATAGAGATTGAGGGCTTAAGAGAGCGAGTGAGAGAGAGAGTAAGAGAAAGATAGAAAGAGAGAGAGAGAGAGTGAGAGAGAGAGAAATAGGGAGAGAGATAGAATGAGAACAAGAGACAAGATATAGTGATACAGATAGAATGAGAACAAGGAATATAGTGATAGAGATTGAGGGCTTGAGAGAGCGAATGAGAGAGAGTGAGAAAGGGAGAGAGAGAAATAGGGAGAGAGATAGAATGAGAACAAGAGACAAGATATAGAGTGATACAGATAGAATGAGAACGAGAAATATAGTGATAGAGATTGAGGGCTTAAGAGAGCGAGTGAGAGAGAGTGAGAAAGAGAGAAAAATAGTAAGAGAGAGAGAGAGAGAAAGAGATAGAGAGGAAGAGAAAGAGAGAGAAATGGTGAAAGAGATAGAATGAGAACAAGAAATAGTGAAAAAGATAGAATGACAACAAGAGATAGTGATGGAGATAGAGGGATTAGAGAGCGAGTGCGAGCGAGTTAGGGAGAGAGGGGAAAAGGGATAAGATTGAGAGAGTGATAAAGAAAGAGATGGAGAAAGATAAGGGGAGAATTGGAAAAGGAAAGAGAGAGACAGAGAGAGATGGATAGAGATAGTTGGAGGATTAGAAAGGAAGAGTGTGAAATAGCAGGAATGAGTGAAGGGGTGAGAGAGGAGTGAGAGAGAAACATAAAGATGGTTGGAGAGATAGATGAGAGGAGAGATAGAAATATAGAAAGTGGGAGAGTGAGAGAAGGAGATACTGGGAGAAATAGAAAGATAGAGAGATACATATATTAAGTGAGAGAGAAAGAGAGAGCATAAGTGAGAGAGAGAGTGATACAGAGAAAGAGATAGAAAGAAATAGCGAGAGAGAGAGATAGCTGGAAAGAGGAAGTGATATATAGAGTGATAAAGACGAAAACGAGAATGTGAGAGAGAATAAGATACAGAGAGCAAGAGAAAGAGAGAGAGTGAGTGAGAGAGATTGACTCATTGATTGATTAATTACCTTTATAAGGGCGAAGTTAGGACTCCTGGTCCTCTCTGCCACACAACCCTGAGAGAGAGAAAAACAGAGAAAGATAGAGGCAGAGAGAGACAGGAAGAGAGAGATAGTGCGAGAGTGATAAAAAATGGAAGAATTTGTAACTGTATAATGGATATGAAAAAAAGCAATTTGGAATAAATATTCAAGATAATATTGTTATGCATCTACATAAATTGGCAGAGCTTTGGACATATCAATGTCCATTCTTCGGAAAGAATATTAAAAATATCCTCCCCTCTTACTCTATACCATGAGAGAGAGAGAACCATAGAGTGAGAAACAGAGCAAGAGAGAGTGACACAGTGTGACAGAATAAGAGACAGAGAGAGGGAGAGAGAGTGTGAGAGAAAGAGGAAGAGTGAGAGTGAGTGGGAGAGATAAGTTCAAGCACAAGTCAGCCGGCCAAATCAAGCATCAACTAAAGCTCCCCATGCTAAAAACTTGACTAGATGTTTTCTCTAAAGCTGGTAGCTTCACTCACTCATGTAGATCTGATCCCTCTATTACAATTTGCATGTTCCCTTTCCCATGTCACTTCATCTCTTTACTTTGGTTCTCACTTCTGTTCCAGTGTTCTGTTTCCTTCCTAATGTTTCTACTGTTGCACACTGTACTATAATTCATCGTACTGTGCTTTCTTTTACATTCCCTTGTTCCATGATGTTCCCTCTGTGTTTACCGATTCTAGTTTGTTGTTCTAATCATCGATCCTGCTCATTCGTTCTGTTTTTCTTCTTCTCCTTTTTCTTTTTCTTTTGTTGTTGTTGTTGTTGTTGTTCCTGCTTCTTACTCTTCTTCTTCTTCTTCTTCGTCTTCTTCTCCTTCTTTTTCTTCTTCTTCTTCTTCTCGTCTTTCTTCTTCTTTTCTTCTTCTTCTTCTTCTCTTCTTCTTCTTCTTCTTCTTCTTCTTCTTCTTCTTCTTCTTCTTCTTCTTTTCTTTATTTCTTCTTATTCTTCTTTCTTCGGCTTCTTCTTCTTCTTCTTCTTCTTCTTCTTTTCTTCTTCTTATTCTTCTTCTTTTCTTTCTTCTTTCTTCTTTTCTTCTTCTTCTTCTTCTTCTTTTCTTCTTCGTCTTCTTCTTCTTCTTATTTTCTTTTCTTCTTCTTCTTTTATCTTCTTCTTCTCTTCTTCTTCTTTTCTCTTCTTCTTCTCTTCTTCTTCTTCTTCTTTGGACTTATTCTTGCAACTTCTTCCAAGTTTTCTGATATTATATGAATTCCGTGTTATTGTTTTCTGTATTTTGTTACTTCAGTGACTTTGTCAATTGCTGTGTGGGTTACAACGATAAAATTCATTTCTATTTACTTTGTAAAAATAATTGAGGAATGAAAATTTTGTGAAGTGAAAAACTGCAAGACTTAACCTATCTTGGACTATGTGTAACCTTATCTAAATTCAGGAGAAGAATAGCACAAGGTTACCTCATTTTTCCTCTTCCTATCATTTTTGATGATGTACTTATTGTATGAATCGATAAAGAATGGAGAATATTTATCCATTCATCTTTATAAATAACGTATACCATCAGAATCTCTATATTATCTTCTCCCGCCATCTCTCTCTGTCACTCTATAACACCTCCATTTCCTTCATATCACTCTCTCCTTCTTCCTAAGTTAACCCCCATGTCTGTGCCACCCTCTCCTTCCATTCTACCATCGATTCCCTCTCTCTTTTGCCACAAGCAACAATTACTCTATGATGGGATGCAAAGCCGTCTAATTTGTCTTATCAGACTCAGTCAAGTTGCTATCAAACCAATGTTCGCTTCAGTTCATCCCATCAAGCAAAACATGAGCTACATGTATTTCATGTGGTTATGTGATGTGCTTCAACTGTATCAGCTACTGTATAGATTATAATATAGCTCTTCATACAAGTGTTTACCAGTTGTAACATATTAAAATCTGATGGGCAAGCAAAATCCCTATTGGAAGAATTTTATAGGTCTGAGGTAAAATAGCTAGTCTATTATCGCCAAATGCGATAACAACTATTAAAAGATTAGATAATAACGGGTACCATGGCTAAAATTAGAAAGGCCGAATAGAAAAAGAAAGTTATTTGCTACTTTATTATATTATATAAAGTATTGAAAAATTGAGGTTAGGCTTAAAATACCTACTGATCGGCGACCTAATAATCGATCAAGTCACATAATGTGAAATCTAGCCAGACACCTTGGCAAAAAATTTATTGTAAACAAATGGTATGCAACTGGAGGACTTGGAAAGCACTTGGCTAAGTGTTGTAAAGAAGAAGAGAAGAAACAACTTTTAAACCCCAAAAAACTATTATCTGTAATGAATATACTTAAACCACCAAATAAAAATAAATTAGAATATTAAGGAAGTAGGATGTTCCTAGGAGTGGTTACAGTAGTGAATTTGCATGAACCAATCAAATGCAGTAATCGATGGGCGGCAATAGAGAGCCGATTCAAACGTATTTATAATATTTCTATAAATGATAAGTTTTATAAATTATTACTACTCAGTTTATGTATCGGATATGGTCCGAAAAAGTATAAATATATACCTAAGATATAGGTAATAATTTAGTAGATTGGCACGGACTATTTGATCTCTTAATGGCGTAGTAGCGAATAATTTGAATATATGTAAATTTGTAAGTCGGAAATGAAATTGTAGAAAATAAGAGTAGAACCTGCCCACTTGCCTGCCAGACACCACTATGGAACGACACTAAATTTTGTAGAGCACAAGACCCTTTATTACATTGTACTTTTGAAAGACTTAAAGTTTAGTCATTAATTAATTTTTATAAGACTCAGTGATGCTGCATTAGAGCGAAAGTCATTTAAATATTTAATTAATCCCTTGGAGAAGACGACTTCGGCCACCAAAAATCCAGGACTGTCAGGAAATTCGGATCGCCGCAAACATCTTGTAAAATTCAGCACGTGAGTGATAAATTGTCGAAATATATAAAGTTAGGGCGCCCTCAGTGCTTCGAGTGAAACAAATACAAAAAGCTAGCTCGTCGGAAAGGTTATAAATACTAAAAATTATTATAAAACTTGCGCAAGTGTCAAAAGAAGGTATAAGAAATATATTTATTGGATAAGAGTAATTCACATATCCGAAGGTGCACAGATTACAGGAATATTTAATTTTAATCTTGTAATACAAACGATCACTCAATCATTGATTCTATTGAACAATTTGCAAAGATTATAATGTAGCTCTTGTTCACTGGATAAATTGATTTATCTACTTCCTCACAGGCCGAACCTTAAGCCGTAAGAGATATATATATATATATATATATAGATATATATATATATATATATATAATAATATATATACTGCCCTGCTAAGCGAAAGGGCCGTATCTACAATTTTCATATTTTGAGGTTATATCGAATACCATGTATTTTTAGGCGGGGAATCCAATGACTAAGTTTAAAAGCCGTATCTGCAACCGTTCTCGAGATATAGACACTTTGCTATAAGCAGTATAGCCGTATCTACAAAACCAGCAAGCAAGAACACAGCATAAGAGCAGTATCTACTAGTACTAAGCAAAAGAGCAGTAAGTGCATTGTCAGATACTGCTCTTTTCCTTAGTCTTGTAGATACTGCTCTTTGCCTGAGTATTGTAGCAGTGATTTGGCAGATACGGCTGTTATGAAAAAAAATCTGGTGTGGTACACTCACACAACTTTCCTTGCTCATTGAACTATAAGCTCCATTATCAAACGAGAATAATTTAGGGGATAACATAATGACGATTGACGGCAACATATTTGCAACTACGATCAGATACTGTATATGTGTATATACAATTGGTTTCAGAGTACTTTTTCCTTTATGTAAATTGTGAAATTCGATTTTTTTTTGAAATTCGTCAAAACAGCTGTTCTACAGATGAAAATATCTGACTATGACTGTGTTCTTTATAAACTGCTCTACCCACGTACCAACGGTATATGGAAGAAGAAAAGTAAAAACCGTGTACCTACCTATCTCATGCACAAGAAGGAGGTTACAAAGTCCATTTCTCAAGGATTGGGTGGACCCCCATTAGTACCCCAGGGAAATGACTCATGTCAGTTGATAGAGCTAATAAATAACTATACAGGGTATGGATTTGAAAAATATCGTTAGAGCCGTTTTCGAGAAAACGTGAAAAACATGGTTTTTTAGTAATTATCCACCATTTTTCTTAAGAATATTACAGAGCTCCCGGAATTTTTTTCAGAAATGAGACTCATGCCAGTTGATAGGGCTTATGAATAGCTATCCATGGTACAAATTTGAAGGAAATTGTTGGAGCCGTTTTCGAGAAAACCGTGAAAAACATGGTTTTTTAGTAATTATCCGCCATTTTTCTCAAGAATATTACGGAGCTCCTGAAATGAGACTTATACCAGTTGATAGGGCTTATAAATAGCTATCCATGGTATAAATTTGAAGAAAATCGTTAGAGCCATTTTCGAGAAAAAACTGGTTTCTTAGTAATTATCCACCATTTTTTCCGCCATCTTGAATTGAATTTTATTGAATTTCTTATTGTCGGGTCCTCATGGTATAAGGACCTTAAGTTTAAAATTTCAAGTTAATCGGCTAATTAGGAATGGAGTTATCGTGACATACACACACACAGACCAATAGCCAAAAATCACGTTTTTGGACTCAGGTGACCTTGAAACGTATAGAAAACTTGAAATTGGGGTACCTTAATTTTTCTTGGAAAGCAATACTTTCCTTACCTATGGTAGTAGGGCAAGGAAAGTAAAAATGTTTCAACTTGACAATACCTTTTTTGTAGGAAGATTTTCTGTTGGTTCCATGATATTTGATTTTAGACATGGCATTATTTGACACTCTAACAGTAAGCCTTAATTAATCATTTTACTGTTTACCAAGTCATCATTCGCTGGATTTCAAGAAAGATTACAACGAACGAGGAGACTGAATACCAGCAACTTGATTTTCTTAAAACAAAGATATTGAAAAAGGGGTTTCCAACCCAAAAGTACGTTGAGCAAGGGGGGTTCCCTATGGAGAAGAAACAAGCTCTGATGAATGCATGGCGTCCCATACTTCCCCCAAACAGAAGAAAATTTTGGAATGAGCTTCCAACTTCATCATCTTCTTGCTAGCCTCAGTTATGATTTTTTATATATTTCAATTTGTCAAGTTATTTCATATTTCATAATAAGCAATGTAACTCTTGTTGTTGATATCTCAATGTTTATTTTTCCCAACTAACTGTTTTCTCTACAAAATCACTCAAATAAAAATACAATTTCATTTTCTTCCCTTGAATGAATTTTTTATTGATACACCATTTCAGTACGCCTTTCCTCTACTGATACATTGAATTATTTTCTAATTGAGAAAGAAATTATTTTCCAACCTTTTATAAATGGGAACACAACATATTGGTTGGCGACTTCCGGAACGGATAGGAACCAAAAGAAGAAGATGGGAACACAAACAAAAAAGTAGAATTAAAGAATCTGTACAATATGAATAGGCAATTTAATCAATAAGCATAATGTATATGTCACATACTGCCATTACAACTTGTAGCTCATTATCATAAAGGGAGAGAATGCTAAGCAAAAGAGCAGTATCTGTCAGTTACTGCCCTCCTGCTTAGCACCAAGTCTTCATGAGGAAGAGCCTGCGAAGCAAAAGAGCAGTATATGTCACTTACTGCCTTCTTGCTTAGCACAAAACTTTTTTAAAAGGCAGTATGTGCATTATTATGTGGAAAACATAAAAAACATAGAGAAAAATATGCATAATCAATTCTAAGTGACAAAAAGTATATAATCCACCAATAGTATGTTGAAAAAAGTCAGGCCCGGTGACAGCCCTTAGTTTATGTTGCCAAATTTCAAATCCAATTTACTCGAAACTTGATTTTTGCAGATACTGCCTTTTCGCTTAGCAGGGCAGTATATATATATATATATTATATATAATATAATTATTATTGAGGAATATACTGAAGCCTATAGAAATTATATATTTATAATCTATGATTCATCAATTTATTATTTTATGATTTTTGGAAAGAAGATATAAAGTGAGTTTTTCTAAATCGACAAGCAACAGCAAGTCGATACCTAAGCTGCATACAAATGAATGCATATTATCAATGAATTAAAAAAGCACTGGTAACGTTTCGTGCTAGAGAGCTAAAAAGAAGTGTACCAGTTAGTGATATTTTATTTTGATATATTTATTCTTGTATTTATTGTGTGTGTTTGTTACTCTATATGTTTCCATACTTATCTGGTTTTTTGATATTTATTCGTACAATATATGTATCAAATTTTTTATGGTGTATCCTTTATTTAATTCCCCAATACCATGCATGACAAATCTCATATCTATTTATCAAATTATCAGTATTCAACTATTAAGAAAGTTACCATCCGATTTTATCATTAATGGAATGAGCTGGTTTACTCAGTAATATATTGCATTGTTAACTAAGTCTCTGGAAATGATACATTCCAAAGATTTCTATAAATTGTCCAAGAGCAATAAACTGCAGGAGCTCCTGAGCGAGCCTATAAGGATTTTTTCTAAGTTGTATTCTAAAAACCACAGCCAGAGTTATATATTTTTGCACTCATGCTTTACCGATTGCAGCCAAGCCAGGCAAAACGTTATTCATAAAAAATAACGTCAGACAGTGTATAATAGCATAATACAGGGCCCTTCATAAAAACCTGACGATTTTCGAGGGATAACTAAAGTGTCTTTCTTACAATTGAATCATATGATATATCAAATTGAAGATCAAGTTTTGCAATTTATAGTTAACAAGCTGGCCCGGCGAACATCGTACCGCCAAATAGTTTAATGCATCTCATGACAAACTTCAGCTGGATGCACACCTGAGGAGGCGTGATGCGGAATTTATGTAGTTAATTTTCCAACTGCAAAATAAATAATTATCTAAAATCAATAATTAATTCTGAACACCGAAGATAGCACAATTATTTGAAACAAGCAATGTCTTTAGAGCATGTAAGCTTTTAACCTGAGGCCGCACTACAAGATGGTTACACACAGAACAGTCATTTTGTTTTTAGTCGGAGCGTTTAGAATAACATACATGGGCGGTTATGAATCAGCACACACTCTGTCTACTATCTACTGACGGCTGTTGTAGACGCAATGATTATAACAGCTGATTTCTATTACTGTGTGTTGCTAGCTCAAATCTTCTCCATAAGGATCACATGTAAACTTTGAAGGATCGTAGTAAAGAGTCCTGAAGTCGGATTATAAATTTGATAGGCCATAAACCTGGTCCTGAACATAACGAACACAATTAAACAAAAAACATCAAATTCGGTGCACACATAAAAAGTTATTGGATATCAAAATTTGAGGCTCGATTTTTATCCATATAGATTACATAGATCACTCACAAAATTTTCTATTTGTAGATTATGTCATCCAAATGATTTCCGTTACTTTTCACACACTCACTCAACATAATTCTGAAATTTGCCATTGCTCGCTCAATCATCACTTGTGGAATTGCTTCAATTTCTCGTTGAATTCCTTTAGTTCTGTGGATTATTGACTGCTCAATAACGGTAATTTTGTTCATTCACAAATCCCGAAAAATGAAAATGTTCCTCGTCACTTGAAAGAATAACGGCATCCTGGTGGAAATTTCTGGGAATGATCTCGCAAGCGGCTTTGCAATGTGCCCAATAATTTGCATCAAGTTGTTACACTAACATTATTCTATACAGATGAAATTTTAGGTCGGAATGAAGAATTCGTCGTATACTTCGATCAGAAATGGCTAGCACAACCACAGTATACATACAGTATGGAAACTTGGCTAGTACCCTGACGCAAAAATCCGCCATCTTGTTAGGAAGCGCCGCATTGTAATAGTATTGGTGGTAGGTTCGAATCACTTTAATGATCCGGATCAATTGATCTCGTTCACTGCCGCGAGCTAATCATAAGACCAGGATTGGAACTTCCCAAGTTCAGGTGACGTGTCTAGTATTTGCGTCATGTAAAAAGCATTGGTTAGATAGGCATTTGATTACAAGTTTCCATTCTGTACCTATTCTGTGGCACAACAGCATGTTTCGCTGTTGAAGGTCGTGGAGACCGTGTAACAGCTACTCAGGCGTTTATGAGGCGTTCTCACGGTTCGTTTTCGTCCTGTTGGTTTCGTTTTTAAAGCGAACAACGAGTTCCTGAATTCTTTACTCACAACAAGATCGTATTCCTACTGGGAACAGGCGCGTATCGATTTAAATTATTGAAATCTGCGACAAAAACGCTGTGTTAAAATAGTTGAGTCATTACTTTTAAAATAAGCTTCAATCTCAATCGCTTGATGTTCACTTGACCACGACATACTGGCTACTGTAATGGCAAGAATAGAACTGTCGATGAACAACATTCCCGCCTTTTCAATGACAGTGGTTCAAACATAACAATTACTATGAAATTGTCAGATTAATATGCCGGTCCCTGTATTATCTGCTAGGCTTCACAAACACGCTACCAGGATTTTGATAGGCTTTTCAATCTTGCTACAAGAGTTCTTTTCTTCTTTCCTTCTACTTATTTTTTTTCTTCTTCTTCTTCTTCTTCTTTTTCTTCATCTCTTTCTCGTCTTGTACCACTTCACTTGGCAGAAAATCGCCTTCACAGAATGAGACCTCATCTCTCGTAAACGCTTATAAATCGAACTCCACTCGTGATATATTCACTTTAAACAGGCAGCATCGTCTATAAATAGCTTGCAATTCAACAAATCCAGTTTAAATCGATCTTCAAAAATCGAAAAATAGAGAAGAATGTCATTGCCCTTTCAAGTTCGGCCACTTCAGCAGCTGCCAAGTCTGTCTTCAATCAGATTCACTTGAATCTGTCAGCATTTGTTGAATGAACCGGGTTGACGTAATCAATAGGGAATACTGTCATCTCAAATCAGTCTATCCACAGTAAGATTCACTGAAAACTGTCAGCATTTGTTGAATGAACCGGGTTGACGTAATCAATAGAACAACTTCTATAGTGAAGTTGTGTTTCTTTTCAGGCTCAAAATTTTGCAAAATTACTCAAAAATTTCTAATTTGTAGAGTTTTGAGTGAAATATTTTTGTTTTTAATCAGTTTTTAAATATCAAAATTCAAAATTTTTAGTTTTGTCATTAGTTTTGAAGTGGAAATTGGACTTTTTGAAGTGAAAGTGAAATCTTAACCATATTCTTTTTGAAACTTTTATTTGTTTAAATTTGGGAGAAGACAGTTTTGGGCTATTCCTGTTGTCTGCTCCCATCATATTAATTATAATATTATGATCTGCAATGCCAATGAAATAAATACTAAATAAATAATAAATAATAAATATACATAAATAATAAATAAATAAATAAATAAATAAATAAATAAATAAATAAATAAATAAATAATAAAAAATTACATAAATAAATAAATAAATAAATAAATAAATCAATAAATAAATAAATAAATAAATAAATAACTAAATAAATAAGTAAATAAATAAATAATAAATGATATGAATAAATAAAATAAAAATAAATATCAATAAATCAATAGGGAATAATGTCAACTTAAATCCGTCTCCCTATAGTAAAATTCATTAAAATCTGTCAGCGAAGATTAGATTTGCAAGTACATTGTTATTTATAGGGAATACTGCCAACTCAAATCTGACTGTCTGGCTGTCTCCACTAGAACGAAGCTATTAAAAGCCGCCGATTTTTTGCATAATTTTATAACTTGGAGGCACTTGCGAATATTTTTTGTTGGTCTTTTGTGTTGTTGTTGGCAGACAAAGGAATTGTGCTTCATTTCAAGGGTAGTGTGCTATTTTGATATGACAAACAGAGTTGTTCTTGACTTTGTGATATGAGTTGTATGTTGTAAATCTGTTGTAATTTTCTCCACAGAGTTTGATAACTTCAAGATAGTTGAAATTATTCCATCAGTGAACGCTGACGCTTCCCACTTTTCCATTCTATTCTTCTGTCACTATTTTCTATCAATTTCTGTTCAATATTCAATTTGTCAATCACCTTGTCCTTCTCTGAATACAGATTATACATTCCGTAACTCACTATTTAAACTCTGTATAATTTTGGATTCATAACTTCATTCAATTTGAAACAAATTACAACATATATATTACACAGTGAATTTCAAGAAATGGATTTCAGTCACTGGAATATTAAGTCATTCTCCTAATATTTACTTTGAAATATATTATTTGAATTTGAATTATTTGACTGAATTTCAAGAAATGTATTTTTACGTCGTGAGAGATCAGTTAGAGATTTCTAAGTTCTTTGTCATAGGAAACAACATGAATTGAAAATGGGGATGAATATTCCATCTCGAAACTAATTTTTGAAGATTTTACATTAATCAACACATTATTATCAAACAACCTGTAACCAACCCCATTTGAGTAATCTCAAATAAGACTGCCTAACAAGTAGGAAGCAATGCTGGTCATGAGGGCCAGTGAATATTTTGGCAATCCTGGTTGAAATAAAATTTAAGCCAAGTCCGATTGAATCTTATATTTTCAACATAAAAATCAATTTCATTTCTGAAGTTACAAATATTCAGTTTACAAGTTTTGATTATTAAATCTATGTTAGTAACCCGGTAGGCCTACAACTGAAGCTTCAGTGTGATGTGGAATCGTAGATAAGCGACGATTAACGAAGTTTGAAACTCATAAAATTCGATGGACTTGGTGAATAGAACCGAATTGTAAAACAAGTGTTCTGCTTACCCCACTTCGAATTGTAAATTTAACTTTCATACTGTACTTGAATTCCAAAATTTGATTGCTTGAGTTTATGGAAAATTTGTAGTCTCCATCATCCTGTATTTATCCTGGTATTATATTTGTCCGGTCATTCAAATTAATGTAAAAAAAAAAAACCTGTTTGGAACAAAAGAAATAGAATAAAATCTAATAGATACAAGCATCATGTTGATGTTAACCAGAGTGGTTAACATGCAATGTTGGACAGGTTAATTACAGGATACATTCTGTAGAACAATGGTACCGTAAGAACAGCGGTAATAAAATATTATTATGACAAATCTCAAATAATTTAATAATAATATCTAGAGGAATACGGTAAAATTAGTAAGCAAAATAGTTCAGATGAATAAAATAACAAAAGGAAATTATAAAATATCAGAAGGCTTAAATCAGTTACACATGGAGGGATAAAGTTGATTCAAATTCTAACAGCTTCTTTACGTTATTTGATATAATTTCAAAATAGGATGTAATCAAATTTATATTGAATTTATAGATGATAAAGAATAATAATTAAAAAACTAGGCAAATATGAGTTTTCGATAGAATAGCAGAATAACCTACAACATTAGACAGTTACAAGTATAACTTACCCAACTGGGGTTATTCAAATATAAAATTCATCAGGCATTGTAGATTTACATTTTATGCTACTTTAGCATAATTTAAAGAAAAATTTTTAGTAAAAATTTAGATATTTCATAATTCAAATCACATGCTACATTTTGAGATGCCACAGCTAGGTCTTATAGAACAAGAAGAAGAAGAAATCGCTGGCTGGTCACCGACAAGGCTTCGTCCAGTTGTACCAATCCAACAAATCAAAATATTAACTAGAAATTTAATAAATGGATATTCAAAGTTATGTCCAAATAAGGAGAAAATAAAATAAATAAAATAAAATTAAGTATTAATAATTTTTGGTACAAACCTCCACAACTGGGGGTATTTAATTTAGGAACCAAATTGTACCAGAAATTTATTCAAGATAGAAGTTAAATAAATAGAAAGGAGAGTAATTGGTCGGCCGCCCAAAGAAAATGAAAAGTAGAGGGAAGAGAAAGAGAAGAAGAGAGATCATTGTCAATTGATCAGGTCGACAAGGCTCAAAGAAGAAAATAAAATCTACAAGCATTGGACAAAACTTCAAAATCCAAATTACCAAGAGAAAAGCAAGAGTTAGCATGAGTTACCGAGAGAAAACTGAGCAATGAGTTTAGTGAGCAAATAACACATTATCAAATAACATATACAACTAAATTGATACACTGTAACTTACTTAGTTACAAAGCAATAATAATTACAATTCTTAAATATATAGTACATTCTTCATCATACCATGTTACAAGAAATCAAGTGACACAATAATTGTGCAGAATCACAAGTTCCAAAGAACACAACAAAATTTTACACAAATAGAATAGTTACAAGAGTAACTACCACAAACATATGAGTGCGTCCACCACATATGTGTATTACAATAAAAATCTCATATGAGAAAAGTCTACTTAAGGATTATTTCCCATTTTAAGTTGACTCACATGTGCTCGTCGCACAAATGTTTGTCCATCGGTTGAAAATAATTTCACACTGACTGGACTAATCCATTCTTTTATCAAATAAGGTCCAGAATACCTGGGAAGTAATTTGGCAGTAATCTGATTACATGCTTTACTAACAGGATTTGATTTTAGGAAAACAATATCACCTATCTTATATGGAATTGGATTTCTATACATATCATACCTCTTTTTACTGGAATTATGAGACTTCAATAAGTTATGATAAGCATCTTTCCATATTTTGTTAGTATCTTTAACAAACTTCGTTGGTAGTATATCATCAATTTTCCAATATTGTTTATAGGATTATTAACCTTATGACGAAACATCAGTTCATGAGGAGAAAACTTGCTACTCTCATGGAAAGCACTATTGAATGCTAACGGAAGCCACTGTAGAGTTAATCCTTTATTCTGTTTGTCATGATTGAAGCTAATAAGACAAGATTTTAATTACGATGTATTCTTTCTACTTGGTTAGGTTTAGGATTATATTCTGTTTGAGTTATATGCAAAATTCCCTTTTGGAAACAAAAGTTTTTAAAGAAATTTGATTTAAATTGAGGACCGTTATCAGAAACTACATATTTAGGGACACCAAAGTTTACAAATATTTTCTGAAGTTCCTTACATAAAGACTCAGAGGTTGCTTTTCGTAATGGAAGTAGCCATGAATATTTAGTGAAAGCATCCATACAGGAGAATATCATGGTGTTACCACTTGTTGTCCTTGGTAATGGCCCTACAAAGTCCAAGAACATTTTTTCCATTGGTTGTGAAGCAATAGATGAACAAAGATAACCATAATTAGTTTTTTGTGCTGGCTTACTCAATGAACATAACTTGCAGGACTTGATGAAAGCAACTAGATCTTTAGAAATACCCTTCCAAATAAATTTTTGTTTTATTTTGTTTAGTGTTTTCAGAAAACCAGAGTGACCGCCATAAGTAGTTTCATGATAATATTTGAAAATCATGGGCTTCAAAATACTAGGAAGAACAATCTTGGGTTCCTGATTATTTCTGCTATTATAAAGAAGTACCCCTTTAGAAATAGAATATGGAAAAATATCTTCTCCAGATTCCTTCTTATTCATTATCTCTATTATGAACGGATCCTTTTTTTGATAATCAGAAATCTCAGTAAAACATAGTGGAAAGTCAGATAGAGCACGTTACACAAAGCAGGAGATCAAGACTTTCAAATTCATTAGGAGAAAACATTCAGTAGATTCCTTATCAGGATTTTCATCAAACATCCTACTTAGATAATCAGCAATCACATTATCAGTACCCTGATATGTTTGACATCGAACTGGAAAGAACTTATTCTAAGAATCCACCGGCCTATCCTTCCTAATGGCTTGGGATTCTTAAGTACCCATTGCAGAGCACTATTGTCAGTATGTAAAGTAAATTTCGTATGCTCTAAGAAATCTGAACTTTTCAATACCAAATAACACAGCAAGTGCCTCTTTTTCATACGCCGAATATTTCCTTTCTAAAGTGGATAATGTTCTGGATGCAAATGCTATTGGGGCAAGAGTACCGTCATAATCCTGACTCAAGACACAGCCAATACCTACACTAGATGCATCTGTTTCCAGAACAAATCTACGATTAAAATCGGCAATTTTTAAAACAGGAGGCTGGGTAATTATCATTTTCAATTTGTCAAATGCTTGCTGGCATTCAGTACTCCAAATGAATTTTAACATCTTTCTTTCGAATGCATTTAATGGGGCTGCAATGGTTGCCAGGTCGGGAATGAATTTATGGTAAAAATTTAACAAACCAATGAATCTCTGAATGTCTTTCACCCTTTTCGGTACAGGACTGTTTACAATGGCCTTAGTTCTATCAGGGTCGATGCTAATAGAGTTGTGAGAGACAATGTGTCCAAGAAAAGATATTTTTGGAACACAAAATGAGACTTTGGTAGGATTAACAGTTAGACCTGCACTACGAAGACGGTTGAATACCTCTCTCAGTATTTCTAAGTGGGATTCAAGAGTTTCAGTGTATACAATTAAATCATCAAGATAGAAATAAACGTTTTTAAATCTAAGGTCACCAAATATTTTCTCCATTAGGCTGGAAAGTACTTGAGCTCCAGAAGAAATTCCATTTGGAATTCTTTTATATTGGAAAGTGCAAAAGGAGTAATGAAAGCAGTTAACTTTTTAGAACGTTCGGTAAGAGCAATCTGTCCATAAGCATTATTCAAATCAAGAGTAGAGTACTTGGCTTTCGAAAAATGATGAAAGGATGTATTTAGATTTCCAATTGGTGCAGAAATTAATTCAATATTTTGATTTAGACGCCTATAATCTACTACCAGTCTGAAATCTTTCTCTTCAGTGGGATTTTCAGTTTTTGGTACAAGAAAACAAGGGCTGCTATACTGAGAGTCAGAGTTTTCAATAACTCCATCATCCAATAATTTCTGATTTTACTTCTCATAACCTGAGTTTTGAAAGGAGTAAGAGGGAAAGGTTGACATCTAACATTTTATTTGAAGTCAGTTTGATATCATACTGTACTAAATCAGTACTCCCTACTCTACTGGTCAATACATCAGGAAAGTCAGCAATGATTTTGTTCACCCTTTTCAATTCAAAATCAAAAGATGAGAAACATCTCCAGGAATAATTTTTTGAATAACATTACTAACCGAGAAATTTCTTTTATTAGCATTGTTGTTTGCATCACGAATTAAAGGAAATGTGTACTAGGGTTGAAGCAAAAGAAGTATCGATTATTAGGTAAATCAATAATCATATCTGACATTTTTATAAAATTAGCACCAAGTATTATCTTGACTGGCAAATCACTACTCAAAAGGAATTCAAACTTCCAAGTCATATGTTGCAATCTGATTTTCATAATACAAGCTTTTTTTAGTCATATCAGAAGAATTAGCAGCAGAACAAATCAGGTTTTTATTGAATACATTGAAATCCACCTCATTACTTTTAGTCAACTCATGAAATAAGTTGTATGAAAGAAAGGAGTAAGAGGAACCAGTATCAATCAAAGCAGACTGAGTTATTTTGCTATTTCCAAAGCTAACAGGAATAAAAGGCAGATTATTATTAGAATTGATAACGCCACAAAGTCTTTTTTAATCTTTCCTAATTGGTTTTTGTGAGTATAATTCTTTTTTATTTTTAGACTTGCATTAGAAATCAGGTGTTGTCTTTTGGAAAACCGCGCCGCTCGTTTTTTGAATAACAATTACGAGAGATGTGACCTTTCTGATTGCATGTGTAGCATACACTATCATTCCTACGGTTGAAATTATTTTTATTGGGATTTTTATTATTAAATTGCCAAAAGCATGATTTTGAACAGAAGTATTATTGTACAAATGCATTCTTTCATTATCAATGAAGGCAATATTTTGAGAATGAACTGCAAGCATATTTAGGTCATTGAATGATTCAGGTTTTTTCATGAATACTAACCTACTTCTCTCTTGAGGATTAAGACCAGATATGATTGTACTTACAATTTCAGCTTCACTCTCATCCAATAATAATAATTTCGCTGCTTCTTTGATACTTGTCACGTATGATGATAGGGCTTCACAAGGTCCTTGCAATCTATCAAATTTATCTCTCTTAATTGTTGAGAGAAGACGCTGAGGGATAAAATATTTCAACAAGTCAAGGTGAAATTGTTTGAAGCTAGCATTAGAATTCAAAGAGTACAATATTTTATCACCTAGAGGTCCAGTTGTATAAAACAAAATTTGCAATAGGCTTGTGTCAGACATAACTGATAAATCATGAATTTTTATAGCAGCTTCCAAGAATTTCAATAAGCTATCAATATTTAATCCATCACAAGGCTGAAGATTTTTCAAGAAGCTTTCTACAGGATTTCTCATTTATTGTAGAAACTTGAATCAATTCCAAAGTTGGTCTAGGGATCAAATTATTAACTTGATAACCATGATTGAGTTTTGATGGAGCCTATTTTCAAATTCAGTTGTAGACTCACCACTTGTACCAGGTTCACACAATGTAACAGCACAAGTATCCTTTGAACTAGTTCCTAAATTTTTATTAATTACAACTTTAGATTGACTAGGAAAAGGTTCCAGTAAAGCAGCTGGATTCGGTGATGGTGGTCTAGATGGAGCAATCAAGCTTTGTAGTTCAATAATTCTATTATAACAATCAATAAAATGTTTTGCAAATTTCGAAAGCTCATCCAAATTTTCAGTTAAGACAAATTTTCTTCACTCTCAGTTTGTAAAAATACAATAATTTGTTTCATCCTATTTAAATAATGCATAAATATTGACTCAATTTTTACTACATTAGCTCTGATTACAGTTCTGTAATATCCAGTTTGCACACCATTTTGTACAGTGTCAATAAGTTCCATTACTTTTGGAAGTTTTTCTCTAAGACAATTGACTGACTCATTATAACTTGACAAATTATGAATAATTTGATTGGTACTATTACCTGCTAATGAACGATAGCTAGATCTAAGATTACTCACATTGCATGACTCAAGACTTGACAAGTCTTCTCCCAAGGTCATGAGTTCAAAAACAAGGTTAGGTTTCACAAGATAATCAGGAATAATTTTCTGAGTTAAAAATTTACTCAGATCAATTTCATCAGAAATAGTCTGATTTAGTTTTTCCATGATTACAAAATCGATGAGAAATTTCTTTTAAATTAGCATTGTTGTTTGCATCCGAATTAAGGAATGTAGTACTAGGTTGAAGCAAAAGAAGTATCGATTATTAGGTAATCAATAATCAATCTGACATTTTTATAAAATTAGCCCAAGTATATCTTGACTGGCAAATCACTACTCAAAAGGAATTCAAACTTCCAAGTCATATGTTGCAATCTGATTTTCATAATACAAGCTTTTTTATAGTCATATCAGAAGAATTAGCACAGAACAAATCAGGTTTTTATTGAATACATTGACATCCACCTCATTACTTTTAGTCAACTCATGAAATAAGTTGTATGAAAGAAAGGAGTAAGAGGAACCGTATCAATCAAAGCAGACTGAGTTATTTTGCTATTTCCAAAGCTAACAGGAAAAAAGGCAGATTATTTAGAATTGATAACGCCACAAGTCCTTTTTTAATCTTTCCTAATTGGTTTTTGTGAGTATAATTCTTTTTTATTTTTAGACTGCATTAGAAATCAGGTGTTGTCTTTTGGAAAACCGCGCCGCTCGTTTTTTGAATAACATTACGAGAGATGTGACCTTTCTGATTGCATGTGTAGCATACACTATCATTCCTACGGTTGAAATTATTTTTATTGGGATTTTTATTATTAGAATTGCCAAAAGCATGATTTTGAACAGAAGTATTATTGTACAAATGCATTCTTTCATTATCATGAAGGCAATATTTTGAGAATGAACTGCAAGCATATTTAGGTCATTGAATGATTCAGGTTTTTCATGAATACTACCTACTTCTCTCTTGAGGATTAAGACCAGATATGATTGTACTTACAATTCAGCTTCCTCTCATCCAATAATAATAATTTCGCTGCTTCTTTGATACTTGTCACGTATGAGAATAGGGCTTCACAAGGTCCTTGAATCTATCAAATTTATCTCTCTTAATTGTTGAGAGAGACGCTGAGGGATAAAATATTTCAACAAGTCAAGGTGAATTGTTTGAAGCTAGCATTAGAATTCAAAGAGTACAATATTTTATCACCTAGAGGTCCAGTTGTATAAGGAACATAATTGCAATAGGCTTGTGTCAGACATAACTGATAAATCATGAATTTTTATAGCAGCTTCCAAGAATTTCAATAAGCTATCAATATTAATCCATCACAAGGCTGAAGATTTTTCAAGAAGCTTTCTACAGGATTTCTCAATTTATTGTAGAACTTGAATCAATTTCCAAAGTTGGTCTAGGGATCAAATTATTAACTTGATAACCATGATTGAGTTTTGATGAGCAATATTTTCAAATTCAGTTGTAGACTCACCACTTGTACCAGGTTCACACAATGTAACAGCACAAGTATCCTTTGAACTAGTTCCTAAATTTTTATTAATTACAACTTTAGATTGACTAGGAAAAGGTTCCAGTAAAGCAGCTGGATTCGGTGATGGTGGTCTAGATGGAGCAATCAAGCTTTGTAGTTCAATAATTCTATTATAACAATCATAAATGTTTTGCAAATTTCGAAAGCTCATCCAAATTTTCAGTTAAGACAAAAGTTTCTTCACTCTCAGTTTGTAAAAATACATAATTTGTTTCATCCTATTTAATAATGCATAATATTGACTCAATTTTACTACATTAGCTCTGATTACAGTTCTGTAATATCCAGTTTGCACACCATTTTGTACAGTGTCAATAAGTTCCATTACTTTTGGAAGTTTTTCTCTAAGACAATTGACTGACTCATTATAACTTGACAAATTATGAATAATTTGATTGGTACTATTACCTGCTAATGACCGATAGCTAGATCTAAGATTACTCACATTGCATGACTCAAGACTTGACAAGTCTTCTCCCAAGGTCATGAGTTCAAAAACAAGGTTAGGTTTCACAAGATAATCAGAATATTTTCTGAGTTAAAAATTTACTCAGATCAATTTCATCAGAAATAGTCTGATTAGTTTTTCCATGATTACAAAATCGATGGTTATAGCAAGTGAAACATTCAATACAGTACAAAATACAAATCATGAAAATAATTGCTCAGTACTAAGCTCTCTCTCAGTAACCATACTAATAAATTATGCTTCATTTCAACCAAGATTTCCATATAAATTAAAAGGCAGAACCACATTAGAACCACGTTCTGGTTACCATTGTAACCAACCCCATTTGAGTAATCTCAATAAGACTGCCTAACAGTAGGAAGCAATGCTGTCATGAGGGCCAGTGAATATTTTGGCAATCCTGGTTGAAATAAAATTTAAGCCAAGTCCGATTGAATCTTATATTTTCAACATAAAAATCAATTTCATTTCTGAAGTTACAAATATTCAGTTTACAAGTTTTGATTATTAAATCTATGTTAGTAACCCGGTAGGCCTACAACTGAAGCTTCAGTGTGATGTGGAATCGTAGATAAGCGACGATTAACGAAGTTTGAAACTCATAAAATTCGATGGACTTGGTTGAATTAGAAGCCGAATTGTAAAACAAGTGTTCTGCTTACCCCACTTCGAATTGTAAATTTAACTTTCATACTGTACTTGAATTCCAAAATTTGATTGCTTGAGTTTATGGAAAATTTGTAGTCTCCATCATCCTGTATTTATCCTGGTATTATATTTGTCCGGTCATTCAAAATTAATGGTAAATAAAAAAAAACCTGTTGGAACAAAAGATAGAATAAAATTAATAGATACAAGCATCATGTTGATGTTAACCAGAGTGGTAACATGCATGTTGGACAGGTTAATTACAGGATACATTCTGTAGAAACTGGTACCGTAAGAACAGCGGTAATAAAATATTATTATGACAAATCTCAAATATTTAATATAATAATAAATCTCAGAGGAATACGGTAAAATTAGTAAGCAAAATAGTTCAGATGAATAAAATAACAAAAGGAAATTATAAATATCAGAAGGCTTAAATCAGTTACACATGGAGGGATAAAGTTGATTCAAATTCTAACAGCTTCTTTACGTTATTTGATAAATTTCAAAATAGGATGTAATCAAATTTATATTGAATTTATAGATGATAAAGAATAATTAATTAAAAAACTAGGCAAATATGAGATTTTCGATAGAATAGCAGAATACCTACAACATAGAGACAGTTACAAGTATAACTTACCCAACTGGGGTTATTCAAATATAAAATTCAATCAGGCATGTAGATTTACATTTTATGCTACTTTAGCATAATTTAAAAAAATTTTGTAGTAAAAAATTTGATATTCATAATTCAAATCACATGCTACATTTTGAGATGCCACAGCTAGTCTTATAGAACAAGAAGAAGAAGGAAATCGCTGGCTGGTCAACCGACAGGCTTCGTCCAGTTGTACCAATCCAACAAATCAAAATTATTAACTAGAAATTTAATAAATGGATATTCAAAGTTATGTCCAAATAAGGAGAAAATAAAATAAATAAAATAAAATTAAGTAATTAATAAATTTTTGGTACAAACCCCTCTCTATTGTTACAACCAGTTTAATAATAAACTAATTGCAAACAAGAGGAAGAATGCAATGAACCCCAGAGTCGGCGGATGATGCCAGCAGCTCAACATCATGAAAGAAGTAAGGTTAAGGAGATCCAAATTTGAGAGAGTGGAGAAATAATATATATTCCTCGAAACAAATATGGAAATTGAGAAGAAACTATGATAGTTACAAAGTACAGAATTGCAAAAGATTGATATAGATTTAAATTTAGAGTCACCTCTAAAAAGATTGATATAGATTTAAATTAGAGTCACCTCTAAAAAGATTGATATAGATTTAAATTTAGAGTCCCTCTAAAAAGATTGGTATAGATTTAAATTTAGAGTCACCTCTAAAAAGATTGATATAGATTTAAATTTAGAGTCCCCTTTAATATTTCACTCGGCGTTTTGAAAGATTTCCAAGTTATTAATTTGCGAAGAGAAGAAAATATGTAGTTGAAGAGAATGGAGCCTAGAAATTTGATGATGCAGCTTACCGGAATTTAGCAGAAATATATATCGTAGGTACTTTACTGTGTTGTATCTTCATGATGTTTAGTCCAGTTAACTCAAATTCGATGGTCCAGTAGTTAGATATTTTGTACAAACCGGTAGTGTTTCATGACATCATCAATATAATCATATTTAACATAAATCAAAAAACCCATCTGGGTTGAAAATCAAGACTCAATCAAAACATAAAGTAAAGAAGGCCTAAGCCTATTTTAGCAAAATTAATTCATACTGGAAGATAATTGAATACTGAACGATATGGAGAAATTATTTCTTAAATTTTGCGTCAGACAATGCCAAAATCCAAAAGATTAGTGAGTGACGAAGCATCTAGCCGAGAATACAGCGTAACAGACCAGCTATTCAACCGCAGTTTTGCCAACTTGCAAAACAAAATACAAAAGTATAAGTCGTTTATGAACTATAAACAGATAACATTCGATAATAATTATTCAAATTACGGGATTAAATTATAGTTAACTAATAAGAATTTAATTTTGGTACACTATATGTTGGTATTCTTTTTGTAGTAGTGTTAATACTGTGCTGTTTCATAGAGTTGCCCAGTGCTAATAGTAGAGTAGTAGAACTACAAGAATAAGAGATATTCCTATCTGATAGGTTGGATATAATTATCAAAGATGATATTAGTACATCTGTATCTGTAGCAAAATCCAACAAATTATGTAATCGTGGGAATTAAAAATGAAAAAGTTTGCATATTATATAAAATTCTACATCACTTCGAACCAAATCCAGTCTTCTATGAATCTTATCGTAACTCAAAATAAAACCAAAATAAAATCTCAACATACTATCACGATATAATAGACCACCACATCCTGAGTACAATGAAATAATTGAAGGCTATCCTATCCAGGCTAATGAAGCCATTGAAGCAATGACTATTAATTACCTTTCTCGTGATGATACTGTGACTGCTAATTATGATGATGGTCATTTCCAATACCCTCCATTCATACATCTTGTTCCTGATGAATTGCTTGTAAAATAGATGAAATGAGATGATAGATAGCTATAGATTTTTAGAGAATTATGAATTGGTGAAAATCGATGTAGTCTTAAAATTAGATTCACTTGAAATCATTCTTTCCTCTTGAAATTTTTCTGCTCCTATAGATTTCTATAAGGGGTATTCACAATGTTGTTTTAGCCAGCTAAAGTTCTATTTGCTAACTCTGGATTGTGAACGCCCCATCTAAAACCAACTGCTTTAAGCCAAGGTCTATAAATACAAGTCATGACACTTGTGTTCCTTATGGAGCGGCCATTTTATGGGGTCTTTATGGCGGTACATTTCAAAATCCAATCCAATTCAATTTGCTCGTAACAAAATTATGCATTTTAAAAACAATATTCTAGTTCAGATAATATGTGAATTCAGGTTTTCAAATTTTTAATTATGAAATTTCAATAATAAATGCTTCAATTATTCATTTATTTATTATTTAAAATCTGGTGTGGCGCCCTCACACAGCTTTCCTTGCCGAAAATTTATCACCTGTATACATGCGCATCTGAAGTCTACTTATAAACAAAGATCTGAGCCAGCTGGTGACAGGACAATAACGCTGGAGACACACGAAGTCTGCCTTCTCTTCATAGTGAATCATTTAATAGAATCAACAGTTGCCAACAGTTTGCATTATTGATTGAACACATTTTCTCGAATTTCAAGCTTATTTCCAATTTTAGATGAAAATGTCACTGAACATTAATTGTAGAGATTTCTATACTCAATCTTTTCGATTTTTTTGTTAAAATTGTATCTGAAGCCTGATAGCTGGGAATCTAAAATCACACATTGAATTGATGTGGTGGAGATCCTGGAATTTTCACAGATATGGGTCTAGTGCAGTTGATTAAGCTTATCAATGACTATTTTAGGTATAAATTTGATCAAAATCGTTGAAGCCGTTTTCGAGAAAATCGCGAAAAACCCTGTTTTTGACAACATTTTCGCCATTCTAGCCGCAATCTTGAATTGATTGGTTCGAGATTGTTCGTGTCAGATCCTTTCAGGGAAAGGACCCTAAGTTCCAAATTCCAAGTCATTCCGTTAATTGGGAGATGAGATATCGTGTACACAGACGCACATACACTCTACACACACACACACAACCACCACACACACACACACACACACACACACATACATACAGACCAATACCCAAAAAACACTTTTTTGGACTCAGGGGACCTTGAAACGTATAGAAATTTAGAAATTGGGGTACCTTAATTCTTTTCGTAAAGCAATACTTTCCTTACCTATGGTAATAGGGCAAGGAAAGTGAAAACTGTTCTTATTCTTGTAAATCAAGGATTATGGTTCAAAAGGCATTAGGACAAGACAGGAATATGCGAGGCCAATTTCAAAAAGAGTTTTAAGTTCCCGATCAATTGAATCTAGAAATCAACAATTCATTTCCTAGTTGGAATCTAATTTATTATTATTTGTCGGAACAATTTATTTTACAATTATTCAAATCAACAATTCAACAATTCATTTCCTAGTTGGAATCTAATTTATTATTATTCTGTCGGAACAATTTATTTTACAATTATTCAAAGCAAAGCAATATTACAAAATAACACATCATGTTGTTCAATCCATAATGATAACAGCTGATAAATTTGAAAAATGGTGAACTAGGACCCCATAAAATGGCTGCTCACAACAATAGTGTCATGACCTGTATTTTATAGACCTTGCTATAAGATAACTGCAATAGCGCTCCAAGCGGATAATTTGTGTAACTCAAAGTTTATAACCTTACTTCTGCTACCAAATACTTAGACCAGTTATAGAATAGACACGCTGGGAAGTCTAGCCTCTGAAGCCAACATCTACTGCCAAATCCACCCATCTTGACGTCACAACCAAGCTAACAACAAAGCATTGTTCAACAACAATGTAAGTTAAACACCACAAACACTTACACAACAAACTCAAAAAAGTTTTCTATAAATTTCTTTACGATGCGTGACGTCATTGCTGTGACGTCAAGATGGGTGGATTTGGCTGTAGATGTTGGCTTCATCGACTTTCAGTATGAATATACAATGAGCCGTGTCTATTCTATAACTGGTCTAAGACCAAATATGACAAAAAAATATGGCCTCCGATTTAACAGAGTGAGCGGACTAAAACCTGCGCTATCTGCTAATATTTTTCTAACGTACCTACTATAGCATTGAGTTAACACAGACTTAGCAAATAGCAGGAGTTAGCGAATAGCTCGACTTAGCCAGCTATAGTAGGGTCCACGTTATAATGGCAGTAGATAGAGATAGGAGAATAGCGATGCCAATTCTCTGCATCAATTAATTATATTTCTACACTGTCAAAAACATAATTGGCATCGTTGTGGACCTAGAAAAGGATAGTACCACCGGCTTTGTCGAATGATAGAAAAGGATAGCAAAACCAAAGTTGATCAAATACTGTCATTATAACGTAGACCTCACTATAACTCCAATATTGTGAATATCCATATAGCATGATATATATTGACCGAAAAGCGATGTAATCTAAAACTTTCTCCCATATTAAACTAAATATTGAACCCACGAAAAAAAGCTGAATACTTTTTGTGCTGTGAAAAGGTGATACTGTTTTTCATTGAATAATGTAGATTAGGTTTCATCACATTCACATCTCATCAACATCCCTGATAAAACTGGCAAAGAGGTCTAGGGTTCATGAGAGCACCAGAAAAAAATGATTGAGATATTTGCAGGGGTAAAATAACCCTGACAGATAGCAAGTGGGAGAGATATGAGGTAGAGAGATGGACAGAAAGAGAAATAAACATGGAAAGTGAGTGAGCGAAAAAGAGACAGAGAGAGAAATTGTGTGCGAGATGGAGATAGTGTGAGACGAGAGAGAAAGAGAGAGTGGTGAGTGAGAAAGAGTCAGATTGATTGATTGATTGATTAATTGAGTACTTTATTTATGTAGATTACAATATATACTGGCTTATACCCTTATATACAATAGCTTACAATACAGCAAAATTATAGATGAATTTACATAATATAGACTAAGAAATAGTTATTGAACTGTATATGATACGAAAAAGCAATTTGTAATATAATACTATAGAGATAATAATTATATTGTTATGCATCTACATAAATTGGCGGAGCTTTGGACATATCAATGTCCATTCTTCGGAAAGAATATTCAAAATATCCTCCCCACTAACTCTCTACCAAAAGAGATGGAGAAAGTGTGAGATGAGTGAGAGTGTGAGTGAGTGAGTGAGAAAGAGTGAGAGAGAGAGAGAGAGAGAGAGAGAGAGAGAGAGAGAGAGTGATGGTGAAGAGTTACAGAGAGAAATGTGGGCTTTGAAAAAAATGAACGTGTATTCCCAAAAGAAATAAGCACTAGAAAGAGATAACACTCACTACTCTTGTGCTAGAGGAAACAAGGGGAATAATAATATGCCTTTTTAGAAGAAGAAGAGGAGAGAGAGAGAGAGATATGCGAAATGGGAAAGGTCAAAAAGTGGTTCAAGTACGTATATTATGTTGAACTGTGGATAAGATAAGAGGTGACCCTGGAGGCTACCTCAAGAAGAACTGGTGAAGAAAATGGTGATGTAGAGGAAGAAGAAGAAGAAGAAGATGAAGATGAAGTCGAATAATGAGAAGAATGGAGGAAAAAGAGAGGGAGGAAGAAGAAGAAGAAGAAGAGAAGAAGAAGAAGAAGAAGAAGAAGAAGAAGACGAAGAAGAAGAGAAGAAGAAGATGAAGAAGAAGAAGAAGAAGAAGAAAGGGGAATGACGTAAGAGCCACAGAGTGGAGGCAATTAGGATATGCAGCGGCACAACTACTGATAAAGAGGGAGAGAAAGAAGAATGGCGAACAGATAAGAGCGGTGACATTTCTTTCGTTGCCTTAAATCTATTTCTGAGCAGTACAAGTGCCGTGTCTTTTTTTTTCCTTTTTGGAATGGGGGTTAGTGGCATGGGTGTCAGGAGGAGTGGAAAGTTGTTTTTTGAGGGTCGGTTTTGGGGGTTGAAGGAGAGTGAGTGAAGTTCGAACTTGGTAGGAATAAGTGAGATAGAAGTAGATAGATAGATAGATAGATAATATATTTATTGATAATTGTTACTAGCTTTTGCCTATGGTAACATTTACAAAAATTGACAATAAAATTACATCAACTTAAGAGATAAATGATAATCATTTACAGTCCTGCACTAGTATTGATCAATTACAAATATCAAGAAAAAAATATAGTATATTATATTGAGCTATGAACATAATACTAGATCACATTAGCAATACTGGAGGAGCAATAAGGAGTAGAAGAAATGGGAAGAAAAAGGAAAGAAGTCAGAAGTGGACATTAAAGAATGGTCGGTTTTGGGGGTTGAAGGAAGAGGATTGGCGGTTGAATTTGGTTGGAAAGAAGTGTGATAGAAGATATGAGAAGAAGTAGGAATGAATGCAGTAGTGGAAAGTGAAGAAGTCAGGAGAAGGAGAGGAAATTAGAAAGAATACACATGAAGTGGGAGACACAGAGAGATTCAAAACAAAATTGAATAATTCTCAAATAATAGAAATCTCATATGATCTTTCTTGAAGAAAGACAAGTCGACAGAACGGATTGTGCTATCATGGAGGGCTCCATCGATGAAATACGGAGGAATCAAGCGAATAAAAGGATTCACTGTTATACTGTTATATGAAGAATAGAAAAGTGGTAGAAAGAGAGGTGGATAGTGAGAGTGCGAATTATATAAATTCAAATTTACAAGGACCGCATATCAATCTGTGATTTGTAGTACTTTACTTTCCTTGCCCTATTACCATAGGTAAGGAAAGTATGCTTTCCGAAAAAAATTAAGGTACCCCAATTTATAAATTTCTATACGTTTCAGGTCCCTTGAGTCCAAAAAGTGGTTTTTTGGTATTGGTCTGTATTGTGTGTGTGTGTGTGTGTGTGTGTGTGTGGTGTGTGTGTGTGTGTGTGTGTGTGTGTGTGTGTGTGTGTGTGTGTGTGTGTGTGTGTGTGTGTGTGTGTGTGTGTGTGTGTGTGTGTGTGTGTGTGTGTGTGTGTGTGTGTGTGTTGTGTGTGTGTGTGTGTGTGTGTGTGTGTGGGTTTTGTGTGTGTGTTGTGTGTGTGTGTATGAGTGTATGGCGTGTGCGTCTGTGTACACGATATCTATCCTCAATTAACGGAATGACTTGAAATTTCGAACGTAAGGTCCTTACAATATAAGGATCCGACACGAACAATTTCGATCAAATGCGATTCAAGATGGCGGCTGAAAAGGCGAAAATGTTGTCAAAAACATGTTTTTTTGCGATTTTCTCGAAAACAGCTCCAACGATTTTGATCGAAGTTGTATCTGAAATAGTCATCGATAAGCTCTATCAACTGCCACAAGTCCCATATCTGTAAAAATTTCAGGAGCTCCGCCCCATCTATGCAAAGTTTGATTTTAGATTCTCAATTATCAGGCTTCAGATACAATATGAACGAAAAATTTCGTGGAAAAGATTGAGCATGAGAATCTCTACAATAATTAATATTTTGTAACATTCTCACCTAAAATTAAAAATAAGCTCGAAATTCGAGAAAATGTGATTATCCAATTGCAAACTGTTAGCAACTGTTGATTCTATTAAAAGATTCACTGTGAAGAGATAGCAGACCTCGTGTGTCACCAGCGTTATTGCCCTGTCACCAGCTGGCTCAAATCTCTGAATAGTGGACTTGAGATGCGTGGGAACGCTAGCGTGAGTTGATCAATTTTCATAACGACAAGGAAAGTTGTGTGAGTGCATTTTTTTTACCAGATTTTTATGTTTGAACCACTGTCATTGGAAAGGCGGGAATGTTGTACATCGACAGGTCTATTCTTGCCATTTCAGTGGCCAGTATGTCGTGGTCAAGTGAACATCAAGCGATTGTGATTGAAGCTTATTTTAAAAATAATGACTCAGTTACTCCAACACAGCGTTTATGTTGCAGACATTTCAATAATTTGAATCGACACGCGCCTGTTCCCAGTAGGAATATGATCTTGTTGTGGGTAAAGAATCCCAGGAACACGTTGTCCGCTTCAAAAACGAAACCAACAGGACGAAAACGAACCGTGAGAACGCCTAAAAAACGCCTGAGTAGCTGCAACACGGTCTCCACGACGTTCAGCAGCGAAACATGCTGTTGCTCTAGCTAGCCATTTCTGATCGAAGTGTACGACGAATCCTTCATTCTGACCTAAAATATCATCTTTCTAAGATAATGTTAGTGTAACAACTTAATGCAAATTATTAGGCATATTGCAAAGCCGCTTGCGAGATCTCCAAAAATTCCACCAGGATGCCGTTATTCTTTCAAGTGACAAGGAACATTTGCATTTTTCGGGATTTGTGAATAAAAAAAATTACTGTTATTGAGCAGCCAATATTCCACAGAACTAAAGGAAGTCATTCTGCAAGAAATTGAAGCAATTCCACAAGTGATGATTGATCGAGCAATGGCTGATTTTAGAATTAGGTTGAGTGAGTGTGTGAAAAGTAACGGAAATCATTTGAATGATATAATCTACAAATAAAGAACTTTGTGAGAAATCTATGTAGCCTAATTCACTATAAATTGCAAAACTTGTACTTCAATTTGATATTATTATATAATTCAATTGTACGAAAGACACTTCACTTTTTATCCCTAAAAAACCGTCAGGTTTTTATGCTGGGCTCTGTATTCATCCCAATCAAACTTCCCAATATTATTACAAGCGATAAGATCACAAAATCACAGCAAGTAAAGATGGAAAATCATGAGCTGATAATCATACAATAGACATTATATATCTAAC
>NW_024090442.1:0-31856 GCF_014356525.2 Nilaparvata lugens
CTTATAAAACATATGTAAATGTACTAAATTTAAATAAAATCATATCTATGTTTAAACTATTTCACAAAATAATAGAAACTGTACTCACATGGACCTGTCGGTCTGTTTGTGAGTAAGAGTTTGCATAAGTATATTGAAATTCAATTTACACAGATAACTTATATATGATACAGAGAAGTAATATTACTAGTCTATTATAGATAGCTACCAATATTTAATAGTATTGAATAATACAATATCAAAACTATTTAAATAAAAGATAAAAATACTTATTTAATTTTAATATTCGAGCTCAACTATCAACATTCGCACGGGAAGGAAACACACACACACACACACACTACGCACATACATGAGTGAATAATTCCAAGGTGTTAAGCTGCATACACATACTCCTGCTTCCAACCCGCACCGAGCACGCTTCCCTCGTACCGCCCACATACCACCATCGCACAGCAATCGCTCCGCCTCCGCTCTCTACTCGCACCGATCATGAACATTATGGAAGATGGTAGATCTTCTCGCGTTCCCTGGTCGAACCATTGTTGCTCGCCGGTCGATCATCAATCACTCTGCTGGAGTGACTTGGTCTTGGAGCGGAATGAAAGTCTGTACGCACCTTTACACATACATTGATTTGATCAATCTACCACACTGATAGTCATTAAAGATGCCAACCATTCATGTAGCACTTTCTTGTATTTTAGTACAGTACAAGAACCAGGATGACTTATATGGGGGGAGCATTCCATAGAATCATATTAATTACATAAGAGAC
The DNA here is from genome assembly GCF_014356525.2 of Nilaparvata lugens. Classification (NCBI taxonomy): domain Eukaryota; kingdom Metazoa; phylum Arthropoda; class Insecta; order Hemiptera; family Delphacidae; genus Nilaparvata; species Nilaparvata lugens. The sequence continues at coordinate 779 of NW_024090442.1, forward strand.
ATTTCTGTCGCAAACAGCTCGCGAATTTCTCTCTAAATTGGGATGCAGAAGAAGTCCGCTTCTAGTCCTATGTTCTTGTTTTGCTGGAATATTTAAGTTCATTTTATTCTTGAACGCATACATTAAGACAAATTTAACATAAAGCTTCTTAATAGTTAGAACATTAAAATAAACAAATAAACGTTCGGAAGAATATGTTCATTCCAGGCCCAGTCCGGCTTTGATAATAGCTTTCTGAGTCACTGAAAGTTCTGCAATCTTAGTATCACACGCACCTCAGACAATAATTCCATATGTAAGGATTGACTGCACAAGTGCGTGATACACTGTCCTCAATTCCTTCGTGTTAAGAATGCCCTTCAGTTTTGAGAAAACAAAAATCAATTTCCGTAATTTTTTTTTCAAGTAGAAAATGTGTGGATGCCAAGATAAATTATTATCAATGATTATACCCAGGTATTTGAACTCGTTGACCGATTCAATCACCTGGCAATCACAGTTATCATTACACACCTGACCACAAGAATGTAGTTTTAGCAGTAAATTATCTGGAGGGGCACGGTTTTTATGAAGGAATATTAGAAGAATTTTGGTCTTCTTCATATTCATACTAAGAATGTTGTCGTCAAACCAATTTTTGAGTGTAATTAAGTCTCTGGATGCCTTCTCGTAGACTTCCATCCAGCTGTCTGCCTCAAAATAGACTGCAGTGTCATCAGCAAACAGTAGCATTCTACCCGATACATCAGATTTGATAATGTCATTGATGTATATAAGGAATAAGATTGGCCCAAGTGTGCTTCCTTGGACAACCCCAAAATCGATACTTCGCACCTCACTATTGACAGAATTTGTATTGTTGTTATTTATATTATGCTATTAATTTCATTGTTACATATTGTTACTATAACTGAATGGACTATTATGTTTACTATTTGTTTGCGACCCGACAAGTAGCTTCAGATCCAATCATGAGAAGCGCCAATTATCACAATATTTTTCAATTTATTACTATTATTACATCTATTATAGTTGTAAGCAGGTCTGATGGAGCAGAGCTATAAGCTCCATGGACTTCTCAGCACAAAAATTAGGATCCTGTGAAGAGATTACTTCATCCCATGACTGTTCGGCCAGAAGTTTAAAGAATCTTTCATTATCAATTTTCTTGAATTTGTTGTTTTGAATATGAGAGCTATTATTATTTTTATTATGCTTATGGTGATGCCTATTGCGTAGTGATCCGTGATATCGGATTTAAATACTGCTGGAAAAAGAGAATTAGTATCTGGGTGTCTAACAAATAAATGATCTATACATGAAGAAGAAAAAGGAGTTTCCCTAGTTGGAGAATCAATGCAGCAAGCAAAGCCGGCTTCATAAAGCACGTCAAGATACCTGTTGCTTAGGCTGCTAGTTTGTTCATTGAGAATATCACAGTTGATGTCACCGACAATTACCTCTATCTTATTATTATTATTATTTTATCATCAGTACGATTGTATCTTTTTTCCAATCCATCGATAAAACCGGCCATGTCAACATCATGACAGCGATAAACACAAAGTAAATATAGCATTGGTTTTCTTTATCGCACTTCAAGTTGAGACACGCAATCTGAAAAAAGAGTTTGTGGAGTAAGATTGTATGACAGACATTATCGAAGGCTTTTGTAAAATCAAATGATACAGAAGAGTGAAAGAACGATGATCCATTGAATTTCGAATGTCATCAGTGATTTTCAATAGTGCTGTAGTTGTGCTGTGAAAAGGGCGGTAACAAGACTGATTTTCATCAAGAAGTTGAATGATTCCAGGTACAGTGACAACTGTTCATGCACTAGCCTACTATTCTCTCCAGTGCCTTGGAAATACCATTGATATAGAGAATAAGATTAAGAAGAGCGAAGTCGCTATGATGCCACTGCGCTAGTGTAGCTAACAGAAATTTCGGCAAGAAGTCGGGTATTTGTATTCGCTGTGTAGAAAAAGAGCCTTTTTCAAATGATAATATTTTTTATTGAAGCACAAAAAATTCAAAGTATGGTAGTTTCATGCAGTCTTATGGATGTACAATCTGCATGTGCCAGATGAAATATTTCTTTTTACATAAGTATTTTATATTTTCATCGGTCATGTTTCATGCAGGCTAAGCCTAGTGCCAAATGATTGTTTCAAGGAATATTGTGCTAGGTTGATTCATTATCATCATTTGCCAAGTATAAAATATAAGTCTTGGTAATATTATAATAAATATTTTATTTCCATAGATCCAATATAGGTATCCATATTTCATTCCATTAATTTGTCTAATATTGTAATATTTTGTGAACTATGAAAATATTGTATGCTAAATTGTTGTATTATAAAAAATATATTTGCTAAAATTGTCTATAAATCCTTCATCATTGCTATTGTTTTTATTTTTTCCGTTCTTATAATATGTAGTTATTTATTATATTATATTAAATATGGAGTATAGAGTATAGTTAGGTACCTATACTTAAGTTGCAAAACGAATGAGAAACAGTTTCACGAAATATTGTGATAATGTTAATTTATTATTATTTCCATCTAATAAAATATACGGTAATATTAGCGATCTATAATTTTTGTTTTATTTTTCCCATTCTTATAATATGTAGTTATTTATTATTATCTTATAAATATAGGAGTATAAGAGTATAGTTAGGTACCTATACTTAAGTTGCAAAACGAATGAAACCTTTTCACGAAATATTGTGATAACAGTTAATTTTTTATTATTTGCCATCTAATAAAATATATGGTAATATTAGCAATCTATAATAAATGTTTTATTTTCCATATCCTAAATACATGGTAATAGGAGAATATTGTAAAAATAGATTCATTTGCTAATAGAATGGATCAAAATCTGTATGAGGTAGGTTCACTAATTTAGATGTTTGGTCGAGTTAAAAATAAAGTTCAATGAACAAATCATTGTATCATATGGTAATGGAAATGATGAAAAGTGAAAAAAAAATTATATTGAACCATAAAGTATGTCGAAGATATAACGCAATGAAAGTCGATGTTTTCCCATATAATCTGTCTGGGCGCCTGACTTCTTGCCCGATATTCAATGGCGACGAGAAATGAAGGAGGCATCATGCTTCCAAACGCTTGAAGGTATAGCTTAGTCATCTAACTATATATCAATGGGAAATACTACAAACTATGTTTAAGGTCGGAAGTCTTGTGGAGTAGTAGGATTATTATTTTTTGGAACTGGACATATCAATGATTGCTTCCAAAGAGAGGGGAAAACTCCCATTTGGAGAGAGAATTGAATATATGTGTGATAGCAGAATGATAATTGGTAGAATATAATCTATAAAATGAAATAGGTATATTATCAATACCTTTATTATTCTTTTAATTGAGAGAATAGCTGAGGAGACTGTCTCAGGAAGGACATATGAGAAGAAAAATTTTCTTGCGGAAGTGTGTGACTAAATTGTCAATCATGATTGAGTTCAGTGAATAATGAGCAAATGAAGAGGCGGAGATGAAGTAGAAAGGAATTCATTAAGCTGTTCCAGAGGAACATTAACAGCAGTGGACTTGGACTTGGGTGTATCACCTTGACTTTTCGAATGTTCCTCCACAACTCTGAAGTGGACTGCCTTCCTCAAAAAGATGACCATAGTATTCTATCTTAGCTCTACGACAGACAGACCTCAACCTGTTTCTTAAAGCTTTGTAATGCACAAAGTCTGCATTGCAACCAGTCCTGAGATGGGTACGCCTAGCTTTATCTCTCTCTCGTCTCAGAAGTGATATTTCTCTGTTAAACCAGGGACATGGCCTGCGGTGAACCTTCACATCCTGTACTGGTGCATGTTCGTCGAAGATTGAAAAAATCATTGAATTAAAGGCTTCTACCTTGTCATCAATATTATTCATATTCATAATATCATGCCAAGGCTTTTCCACAGCATCAGCCAGACAGCAATCCAAATCAATGTTCTTCAGGCTCCTGCCCCTAATCTTTGGCATGTATCTTACTTCATGCTCAAGACTCTTTATAACATAAATCAGATCATGACCCGACATACAGAATGGTATTTGTCCATCAGCCATAACAAAATCTGGATCACTCACAATAGTAAGATCGAGTAGTGAATGACAAGTGTCAGTGTGAAAGTGGGTGAAGTTTTATTGAGTATTTCAATATTGAACGACTCAAAGAGTGTTCTTACTTGTCTGCTCTCAAAAGTATTTTCATCTGATGAGCATTAAAGTCTCCAAGAGCAATTATATGCTGATACTGGTGCATTACATCTAGTAGCACATCCTCTAGAATAGACAATCTACCAGCCTTGGGCGGACGATATAAGCAACAATCAGCAAAGTATCTTGTCCAATATTGACCTCAATCATGAGAAATTCGGGTGAACATGAGTACAATTGAGGAGATGATGCAATTACCTTGGCAGCAAATTGAGACCGAATATATACAGCAACACCTCCTCCACCCTTGCCGATCCTGTCATTTCTAAATAAGGTATAGCCAGAAAATTGAAGTATTCTGTAGAGAGGCTTGGTTTCAAGAATGTCACTAATAGCAATAACATCCACCGAGACCGTAGAGAACAATAACCTGAACTCATCAAAATGAGCTGGCAGGGATTGGGCGTTAATATGACATAATTAAGTAGGTTTGAGTGATCATCAAAAACTGATTTCAGCTCATTAATGAAGTCTGACATATTTGTTGGAGCTTATATCTTCAAGAAATATTGAATGAAAATAGAAACTGGGATAGTATGTATTTTAATTAAGAGATAGTTGAGTTAGATTTAGATACTGGTGATCAGTCTACTAAGATTAAGATGAAGAGGATCGAAAAGTCCCACAATGTTATAAATTGGCCACCTTCTATGTACTTCAACAAAATACTCTATTATAATATAAGCAGCAACCACTGAATGCAAAAGTTTATTTCTTATATAAACAATTATTATTATTGAGGACTCACTATAGTTGATCCAATTACTTATTGGTCATCAACATAATCGAAAAAAAGATATAATTGAATAGGCTGGTTAAATAAGTGACTATTTTTAAGTCACTGAAAAATATGTCAAATTATAAATATAAATAATTGGTCAATCAACAGTAATCGAAAAAAAGATATAATTGAATAGGCTGGTTAAATAAGTGACTATTTTAAAGTCACTGAAAAATATGTCAAATTATAAATAAATAATATTGGTCAATCAACAGTAATCGAAAAAAAGATATAATTGAATAGGCTGGTTAATAAGTGACTATTTTATAGTCACTGAAAAATAAAAAGTTAAATAAAGGAAAAGAACAAACAATAATAGAGATAAGGAGATGATAAGTTAGAATATCTCTACATTGGAAAATACTGTATTATGTTTAGTAAAATTGAATTTATAGTTCATCCATATATACTATCTAGTTAATACCGCTTAATAACATTTAACCAAGAAGCAGAGCTCCCATAAAAAGTGTATCGTGAGAAAAAAGGGAACAGCCAGTGTTCTTATCAAGTTCTAAAAATATTATAATCGATAACTGAGAAAACAACAAGATGATTGAGGCACGAGAGGCATGAATAGATTCTACAAATATTTCATTTGAAAGTACAAACATCAAGAGTAATCATTCAGATACAAATTAATGAAATGAAAAATTATTATCGCAACGAGAGAAAAAACATAAATAAATAAACCCTTATAGGCGTAAATAATAATTTCAATTACCGAATGTTAATAATGATAAAACTCTATGCTGCTAGCATACTCAAATGGATATTATCAAAGAAGAAAAATATATAAATAGCTAAAAAATAAAAAAGAAACGCTGGAGCAAAAAATTAATAAATGAATCTTAGAAATTGGAGTTCAATTGATAGCGCCAGTAGGAATGATAACATTTACTTTATAAAAGCAAGCAACTGAAAGATGTAACTACTCACCAAGCAGTTTACATGCATCCACTCACTTTTACTAAGAGTCTTCTGGCTGCATCACATACTTGGATTGAAAGAATGCGTGAAAATTTGCCATCCTTCTTCCATATAACTTTACCGTCCATGACCAGACATTCCTGTAACCAACTTCGTCAGCAATCTGCCTCAAAAAGATGTCGTGGTTTAGTGAGGTCTTCGTGAATTGAAAGGCCTGTATTCCTCAGTTTGTGTCTAGCTGAGATGACATCACTGCGTCGCTAATAGCTGACAAATTTGATCAGCACTTGTCGAGGTGGCGCCCCGCCCTCACCCTGCATCCAACACAATGGCACCGGTCAATATGGTTTGGCCGAATCTCCAAGCCGAGCTTAGCGTTGAGCAGGTCCACCATGGCAGCCACACTCGTTGAGCTCTGTCATCGCCATCCGCCTCCAGCACGCCAGACAGCCGCACGTTGTTGCGCCGCTGGTACTGGACCAGGCCATCCAAACGACAGTCAAATTTTTGTTGTAGCTGCTTCACTTGTTTCTTCAGCGCTGCATTCTCCTGCGACAGATCGTTGATTGTCTTGACAGCATCCTCAAGCCTGGCCTCCAATGCAGCGCCGACCGTCTCACATAGGCTGTCGCAGAGCCGATCCTCGATTCTTGCAGCGAAACGATCGCAGAAATCATCGCTGAGTAGAAGTGCTTCGAGAGCTTCGGTAGCTTGGTTTTGCGTCGCCATGGCAACAGAGCCGGCATCAGCAGTTGACAAGCAAGACGAAGAGGAGGGAGGCCGGCTGGTCTGCCCTCTCTGTTGTTTTGTTTGATTACGCTGCTGGGCAGGTGATGATACAGCCTTATCTTTTTCGACCTTCGAACGAAGTGCTGGTGGCACATAACCATAACTATTTCACCTTATAAACTTTGAAGAACCACACGAGCTTGAAAGAAATTTAAAGTTTGAAACTTCACGAACTGATGTATTGATGTCTAAAGCACTTGATAAAAATTTGGAACGAACAGACAACTAAATCCCACTTAAATCACAGAAAAATAGGGAGCTCTAACTTTCCACGTCAGCCTGCCAACATTTCCTTATCTCTTTTTGATATTATACAAGCAGTTATATTTGATTGATATTATACAAGCAGTAGGCCTGATACCTAGCATTGTTGTAGCGGTTATGTAAACTATCATAGGCAGCTAGATAGCAATTTTCAGTGTTGGCCAGATTTTGAACAAGCATAAGTACATCCCCAGTTAGGTAGGATGTCAACAAAAATGATTTTTTGCCTCATCAGAGTACTCTTGACTTGAATGCACTACTGCATCAAAAACATTCTTGAAAGAATTCCACTCATTGGATTCTCCAGCAAACCTGGGAATTTGCAATTGGGGCTTTACAAATGCATTGATAGCAGAAAAACTTGTAGTGGTACTTACTTGAGCGGTCTTGGCTTCCACTAATTTAATTCGGTCAAATATTTCTTGAAACTGTGTGGTCAACTCCGTGAATTCTAAAACTTGTGCTGGTATCAAATTGTTTTGGTCAATTTGTTCAAATTCTTCAATTAGTTTGTCAAACTTTTTATCTAAGCCAAAGTAATATTCACTGCAACTCATGGGAATATTATCCTGATATTTCGGGGGCACTTTAGTTATGGGCCGCAGAATCTAGCATTGAGACCTACATAGATCGATAGAGGAGTCAAGACGAGATCAACCATGTATAACATTGTTGTCGATTTCCAAGGATTAGCTGAAAAAACATGGCGGAAAGTTCAAAATTTTTATATCAATTTTTTTTTTAATATTTTTATGGCTAAAATATGTTTTAAACTAGTGCAATCTTATGTAAAATTTGACGAGGAATCCAATGAAACTATTTCAGGTTCGTAACTTTAGTAGTTTTTGAGATATTGCAAAAAATGTACAAAAATGCAATTTTTTGCTTTAAAAAGGTTAACTTGTTTTCATGATGATTGATAGGTATTTTAAACTATTGGATTTAGTAGAAAAATAAATTCTAAAGAAAAAATGTCCAGTCATTGATAGCCTAAACTCAAAATTGTTCGAGATATTTGGGAAAATAAAAAAATTGCACACTCAATACTCTTCAATTCTCATATTTAATTTTTTTTTACTACTTTTAGTGACTACTAAATTGGCTAAATCTCATTGGGATTTTTGCAGGGAATTCATTAAAATAGATTGAGGTTAGAAATTTTATAGATCATTAAGATATTTGAAAAAAATACAAGAAAATGTAGTATTTTAGCTTTAGAAGAGTTCAATATGTTTGCATAGGCATAGTGCAGACCGATATTGAGAATCACATTTTATTCAGCTTCCAATGCAATTCAGAAGCTTTAAAAGATTGTAAAAATAATTGAATCAAATCAAGCTTTTCCTAACCTATCCTTTTTCCCAATGTAAGCTTTTCCTAACCCAAGCTTTCCCTAACCTAAGCTTTTCCCAATCTTACCTTTTTTCCTAACCTAAGCTTTTCCTAACCTTAGATTTTTCCTAATCTAAGCTTCTCCTAACCTAAGCTTCCCCTAACCTAAGCTTCTCTCAAACGTAGCTTCCCCTAACCAAAGTTTTTCCTAACCTCAGCTTTTCCCAATCTTAGCTTTTCCTGACCATAGATTTTTCCTAATCTAAGCTTTTCCTAACCTAAGCTTTTTTCTAACCTAACCTTTCCTAACCTAAGCTTTTTCTAATCTGAGTTTTACTAACCCAAGCTCCCCAACCTAAGCTTTTCTCAGAGCTTCCCTGAGCATAAGCTTTTCCTAACCTAAGCTTTTACTAAACTAAGCTTCACCTAACCCAAGCTTTCCCTAACCTGAGCTTTTCCCAATCTTACCTTTTTTCCTAACCTAAGCTTTTCCTAACCTTAGATTTTTCCTAATCTAAGCTTCTCCTAACCTAAGCTTCCCCTAACCTAAGCTTCTCTCAAACGTAGCTTCCCCTAACCCAAGTTTTTCCTAACCTTAGCTTTTCCCAATCTTAGCTTTTCCTGACCTTAGATTTTCCCAATCTAAGATTTTCCTAACCTAGCTTTTTTCTAACCTAACCTTTCCTAACCTAAACTTTTTCTAATCTGAGCTTTTCCTAACCCAAGCTTCCCCACCTAAGCTTTTTCAAACCCAGCTTCCCCTAACCTAAGCTTTACCTAACCCAAGCTTTCCCCAACCTCAACTTTTTCCTAACCTAAGCTTTTCCTTATCTATGTTTTCCTAACCCAAGCTTTCCTCAACCTAAGCTTTTCTTAGACCCAGCTTCCCCTAACCTAAGTTTCTCCTAACTTAAGCTTTTTTCTAATCCAAACTTTTCCTAACCCAAGCTTTCCCAGACCCAGCTTCCCCTAACCTAATCTTTTCCTAACCTTAGCTTTTCCTAACCTAAGCTTTTCCTAACCTAAGCTTTTCCTAAGTTGAGCTCTTCCTAATGCAAGTTTTCCTAACCCATCTTTCCTGACCTAAGCTTTTCTCAGACCCAGCTTCCCCTAACCTAAGCTTTTCCCACCTGAGCTTTTCAATCTCCTAGCTTCTCCTAATCTACTTTCCCTAATCTAAGCTTTTCCTTACCTAAGATTCCCCTAACCTAATATTTTCCTGATCCAAGCTCCTCCTAACCTAAGCTTTCCCCAATCTAAGCTTTTTCTAACCTAAGTTCTCCCTAGGTAGCAAAACATGGAGTTGCAATATTTTTATTTGCCAAAATATCTCGAACAATTTTGAGTTTAGGCAATCAAGTGACTGGACATTTTTTCTCAAGAATTTATCATTCTACTGAATCCAATAGTTTAAAATACCTATTAATTATCATGAAAACAAGTTAACCTTTTTTAAAGCAAAAAATTTGAATTTTTCTGCACATTTTTTGCAATATCTCAAAACTACTGAAGTTACAAACCTGAAATTATCATTGTTTCATTGGATTCCTCGTCAAATTTTACATAAGATTGCACTAGTTTTAACCCTAGATTACTACCGTGTTTTGATATGCCTGTTTTACTACCCATACATAAATTTTACGTACAAGTCTTGTTTTTTTTTCTTTGGGCTAGTAAACTTCTATAAAGGAAATTCCTGCTAAAAATAATCTCTTTGATATATTCATCAAATATATTCATGCTCAAAACATGGTTCCAGGGTAGAATTGGGTTTAGATTTATAAATTTTTATAGTTCTGATCTTGACTGTGAAGCCAAAAAACCTTTTGACAATATTATAAGAGGCAATATTCAGTGGATGAAATGAGACACAATATTGATCAATAATATCATTCTCACATATAATATTGAATTTCACACTTAGTTTTCCACACAAAATTGTCTTTACCATCTAAAGTTTCAACCGTCAGTTGGACAATAAGAGAGTGCTGGACTTCCAAATTAGCAGTTTCATAAACATTATTATTCATTTGTAGTGGACCCCTATTCTACTCAACACCCCCCTATCACTGGATGTTTTTGATGTTGCAGGATGAGAAGATTTCTTCCTTTTCTTACTATTTGATAATTTCGAAGTAGATTGCTCAGTGATGTCCATTTCCTTCCTTTTCTTATTAGTCAATGATTTCGTTGTAGAAGGCTCTGGTGTAATGTCTATTCCCATTCTTTCCTCCTTGTTTTGAATAGCACTATCTTCGATATTCAAATCTCCAATATCATTCAATATTTCATCATAAACATTTCCAATTTCTTGTGGAAAATATTCCGGGTCAGCATCACTGTCATACCGATCACTTTCTTCAATCTCAACTTTTTCATCATCACTTATTTCATCTAATGTCTCAATAATTTCTTCTTCATTCAGAAATGTTTTTTCACTCATTGTGAAGTAGAATAAGTAATTGAAATGAACTAACCAATCAACTAAATAGATAAAATGAACTAACTAACAGCAACTAAATGAACTAACTAAAATGAACTAAACCTACTAATAAAAAGGAACAGGACTAACTGAAATGAATTGAACTAACTAAGACAGCAAGGACGCTGGAATGTCACTCAAAAAGCTGTCTGCAATGACTGCTCATATGTAGGAGTGCCGTTATCAGATACCCTCAGTTACTACCTATACGTAAACTTTACGTGAGAGGTTTGAATAATACGATAAAATCGACACAAAACGCACGCGAACCGAACCTTCCACTATGCCAATATCAGGCCAACTAACTGGAGGAAGCACTTGTGGCGTGGGAAGTGTCTGTGGTGGCGATTGTAGAAATGGCGGACGAAAAATGGCCGCTGCACGTAAAATTTACGTAGCGGTAGTAAGCTAGGGTTAAACATATTTTAGCCATAAAAAAATTATTAAAAATAAAAATGATATAAAAGTTTTGAGCTTTCTGCCATGTTTTTTCAGCTAATCCTTGGAAATCGACAACAACGTTATACATGGTTGATCTCGTCTTGATCTCCTCTATCGATCTATGTAGGTCTCAATGCTAGATTCTGCGGCCCATATACTAAAGTGCAGCCGATATTTCTCAGAAAGTGATAAAATGGATTGATTCAATCTTCTCAGTCTATTGAGCGGTGTACAGATTTCCATGTTGATACAATATGTAGATACTTGCATTAACACTTCAAAAAATAGGTTATGTTGATGTACTGATGATAATATTGACGATGTCGATAGCTAGTTCATTCGATAGTCACAATTGATACTCTGATGTCGATAACAAGCTCATCCGATAGTTACAATCGATACTCCATGAATAATCGATAGTCGATATTCGTTGTTCAAATCGATATCTAACCTCAAACTTTTTCAACTTGATGCATAATTTTTTATACTCACAGTCTTTTTATACTTATCCATAGGTCTCTTGTTCACTTTGATCAGGATTTTTGTTACGGCCACTGAGGTGGGTGCAATAACAAATTACCGGTACTTAGTACGTAGCTTCTACTGGTGGAGCCAGGTTGGACTGAGTGAACACAAATTGAAACGAATACACTTTTATTAATAATCGGAGGACCAGACTTACAATAAGTTGATCGAATGAATTACTCAAACCAATAAATCAAGTTCAATACAACAAAGCGGTGTAAAACAAAGTCTTTCATACAAAGGCGGGAATCTCACTACACGAGGCGGAAGCACAACTTGCTTAATTCTATACTGTCTTTATGAATTATACTCAACAATAATAAGTCTCAGATTGATATTGAAGCGTTATCACAGTAATAAAACACTTGGAGCGGATTAATCTTGTAGAGAATCGACATGAATGTAACTTGGAGCGGGAAAACGACACGAGACGTACCAGGAAGCGGGATCGACTTTTCACAGTGTACTGAGTGAACGATGACTCGAGAACGACTCCTTCAAAGAAGAACGGTTCCTCGGCGAACGATAGTTCAAATAGCTCTGTAGGAACTAGAGGCAGCGCTCGTAATGGTTACTTACCGCAACTGGTTGGCGGTAACATATATTGCCAGTTCACAGCAAGGTTTTTAAGTGTCTTTCCACTATTCATTATATATTTTTGGCTCAAAAAGAATTTGAAATACAAATTTCTATGTAATGTAATTATTTGATTTTCCAGATGTTCGATCTATCGAAGGAGGAGTACAGGTTTTCCAGCACTAATAAAAGAATAAACAAGGATCTAACAGTGGGAAGATTCGGACAAACTTACTACTTGGAAGAGCAGAAGAAGAGACTACCGTCACAGACGAGATCCTACAAACGATTTTAAGATTGTTTTCTGAAGAAACATTACACGCAATAGAATAAGATGCTAATTGAAAGATTGCCTTCTTATCGACATGAGGAGTAGCTTCTTGCTAAAAGTATCGATTTTCTACTATTAATCAATTCGAACGAATTTCTCTCAGTGGTTGAAAAGCTTTGATGAGTTATTCAGTTCAATACTTTTCCACTTTTATTTACCAGGCATGGAGTAATGAATCATAGATTTTCAGAGCAGTAATTAGACATAATATCTATCCCTCATAATTTTTAAGATTTGTTACCATTGAATGAGCTGAGTTGGCCAGTTCAAATTATTGTATAATACTACTTTTATGGTAAATGTAAATACATTTTGGTAAATTAATAGATCAAAACCATCCAGACTCGATTAATGAAGTGATTAAACTGGAATTCTAGTGCAATAAGGAATTCAAACTTGGCTGTAAAGCAATTACAATACTCGTATTTCCTCTCTAGATGTAAAGCTAACATCCAGCTCTATCCAGGCAACTGAAGGCAAACATAGCTGTCTTATGTAGGCCTTTCTATAAAAGATTCATGATCAATCTATCTTTCCAAGAATATAAAGAGCTGTAAACATTACTTTGATCAAAAAAGTTTAAATTTTTTCCATTATGGATGAAATAAAATTTTACTACAGACAATAATTGTTCTTTTTTCCTTCAAATCTCTAAACAGCTATCATCTCATTATTTTTCATGCATTGTCAGATAGTCAGTTATGAGTTCCCTAGAGCAAAATTATGCACTTTCAAGAGTGGTCATCTTGAAAACAGTAGGAGATATAAAACATTCACTGGATAAAATTCATTCAAGTTCAATTTTTTTTGGAAGGGATCGTTGCTTAGTTCAAGCAAAGTGGAAGCATCACTGATCTTTTATAAAAAATTACACATAGTCCAATCAACGAAGAGTTATAGAGGGAATAGTTTGGAAGAAAATGTTTTACCCCGCAGTTCTGTTTAGGGTATTAAGGAGGTAACATATGAAAAGTCCCCACCCCTACCCTCTGTACTAGGTGGATGGGGTTGGTTCAAAGGTAGATTTTTTGGTGTCTCGCATATAACTCGAAAGCTATGCATCTTTCGGACATGATGTATCTTCGATGTATAATTCCACACTTTTACGCATTCCCATACGACTGTTGCAGCAGTTTTAGTGATTATAGTGTATGTAAAATAAGTTGAGACTTGTCCCTCCATCCGAAGAAATTACAAGGTTGACAATAATTATTGTGGAATTGCAACTTTCTCAAACTTCCAATTCAACGTCAGAATAATTGGATGTAGAATATCATCCCCGATATCCTAGTAGTGCTAAAAAGTTTTAGGGTTGAAGGATTAAGAGGAATTTCAACTTTCATTATGAAATTTGTAACATCGCGAAGATTTGTTTTTCTTTTTAATATCACTTCTCTGAGAATCATGGGCGTTGTAATGCGTAATAAATTGATATGAAACTAGCAGGGCACCCGTGCTTCGCTACGGGAATTAGAAGATAAGATTATTTTTGTGTACCATTTATAATCTAAATTCTGCCAAAATTGCTATAATCGTTTTTGAGATTAGGCCACAACTTGGCATGAAAACTATTGAGTCAAATCAATCGATTAATTATTGATGTGTTGGAAGTGCTCTGTAGAATAGTAGTCTAATTGCAGCGAATTTTTTAGAATATTGGGCGGGGCTCAAGAGTCAACCTCGACTTTATTCATTGGCAATTAATATTTCCCATTGACTATTATCAATCATCAGGCAGTGATCATAATTAATTAATTAATATCGAGTGACCTAGCTGGCTTAGGTCTGGTGTCAGAGTTTTCAGGTCGCAACTGATCAATTTCAGGGCCTCTGACATGACCTAACGACTGCTTTTTAGGCAGCCGGGACCGACGGCTTAACGTGTCCATCCGAAACACGGGAGTGGCCCGAGATAAATATCTTGCCCGGGCCGGGATTTGAACCCGGGCCTCTGAAACATAAAGCCAGCATCTGATCCACTCGACTACGGCCACTCAGTTGTTGCTTGATGCAATTGAAGGTCAAATTCCAAATTAAGTTGATTAGGAATTAGATGACTCTGGTATCCATCGATCTCTTGCTTATTCTGGAATTTTTGACATAGCCTGTCGCTTACTTTTCGTTTCACTTATCCAAAAGTGTAAAAGCACCAATCCACTGATTCTTTCTTCCATGGAAGTCCATTCATACATAAGAGTCCATTCATTATAGTTAGTATAACATTTATTGTGGCTGATTTCTCATGTCCTAAACTTTACTATCATAAATATTGGAGTCGGATCATTTAATGTGAATTCGCATAAATCTGAATAGAGTTAATTCAATCACTTTGATAATTGACTACCATTTATGATTTTCTTCCTTTCATCTTAGCTCGAAACCAAAAGCTCAGGGATGAAAATTTGGATGTGAACTAACATTTAACTTAACAATTTCTATCTAAATTGACAACTCTAGTATCCACTTGTGATCTATCAATATCAATAGTTTGTCTTGTGTCATGTAATGACATCAGAAAGGAAATAGGAGCAGCTGATGGAATATTATGCTTTTTTCTATTTAGTTTTTAGCTGATTTTGAAACATGAAAATATCAGGCCCAGTAGCCAAACGCCTGTTCAATTTCAATCAGGATTAAATTTCATGATAATTGATCAGAGCAGGGTTTTTTTTTATAGAAGCTACTCTGATTGGTTCTCGTGGTATTTAGTCCGGATAGGAATTGTCACCTGGTCATATGAGACATATATATATGACCATATATTTATCCCATATTGATCAGGATTTTAGAGTTTTAATTTGGAAAAGTTTAATGAACAGTGTTTTTTTCTTTTGAACAATTTTTGTCATCGACAGAAAGATTGTTTATTTCATTTGTTGTCAAATTAATGTAGCTCTCTTTTGTTTTCAATAACAAACGTGCCGCTTGTGCGACAGATAAAAATTGTACTGAAATGGCTTCCATGTTTGGCATTGACTGAGTTTAATATTTAATACCCAAAATTTTACTTTTAGAGTGGTGTCAGTGTGTGAGCTCGTTCGATAGGACTGTGAGTAAAGTCCGGCTGTTCTGGTGAAGGGGATAGATTTTGTTCTTGTTTTATAATACAGTTTTCCTGTCACAGTTCGGGCAGTTTAAGAGAATTGTATATTGAATAGGAAGGATCTGAGCCCACTTCATCAGATCAGTTTTTTATTTTTTTAATTAATATTAACGTTGCGTTTCAACCAGTGGATGCCAAATTGGGAAGCCATTTTCATAAAGGTAGGTGACTACTGAGTCATTGTTCTTAAATTTTTCATAACCACAACAAGTGAATCTTCACTAGCAGCAAGCGAGTAGCCCTTGAAATATTCATGATTATTATTATTTTGTTATTTCTAATTATAATTCTATTTTGTACAATATTTTATTGTTTTTGTTTTAATATCAAAAACCAGTACGATATTTTCTTGTGTGTTTTTTTTTTTTTCCCACCCTTACATATTTGGTGAAGGCATATCTTGCTTACATATTTGGTGGAGGCTTCTCCCGCTTCCCATATCGTGCTTACAGAATTAACAGTGCAACTGGCAGTGCAACTGTCTCTCTCAAGGCCATGGCTGCATACAAACATAGACAACAGAGGAACCAATACAACAGAAGCTGAAGAAATTAGTCGCATTTCTATCACCTCACAATGAACATTAAGTTCAACTACCATATGTTTTGAGAGATCGATTATAATTTTTTTGCTACCATCCGGTCACTTTCTGAACCTAATATACCAGATGTTCCAAGAATATTGCAATGTTTATGAAAAATAAAAACTATCTATACTCCCAGGAATAGCTTTGATTGAAGCACAGTACCTCATCAATTTGTTCTCGATAAATGCATTTTGATTAGCTCTTCAACTTGGTGCCAACCTAATGGTCATCTCAACTTAATGCCACCTGTCAAAATTATTAATTTAGTTGCCAGTTAATAACTGTTTCGAAGAGTACTCTCTCTAGATTATAGATCCATAATAACATATGATATGGACATTTCTATTATAATAAGGAGATTGGGAGAATAAGAATATACATGCTAAAAACGAACTTTAAACCCTTAAAAACCACCCTTAGAGTTGAAATATCGCCAAAAGATTTCTTAGTGAAATTTATGACAGCTAGAAACTTTTTTGTTTCAAGATAAGTGGTTGTAAAAGCGTTATCTCCTAAATTTGAAATTATTTTCCCAATTGTCAAAAGTAGTCAGATGAAACTTATTTGGTCTCCAAGGAATTTTAAAGTTATAAGAGCGGCTGCATGGTATGCATTGTTTACTAATTGTATGCTAAAAGCTGGAAATTTTGGATATTTGACTGAATTATTTCAAACGTAAGCAGTGGCCTGCACTTTTTTTAAAAAAAGAAATAAAGAAGATAATTTTGAATAAAATTTAGAATTTCAAATAGCCGACACATCTGGAAAATACCTGAGTCTATACCTAATTCATGCAGGTGAACGGGCTAGAGTCAAGAAAACTTCAAATAATCTTGCCATGCCTGATTTACTAGGTTTCTACTATAACTAACACTACACTTTGAAATAATTAAACAAAAAATCAAAACACTTCAATAAACATTGGCAACTAAAATCGAACAACAAAACAACAATATCATGTTACTTTGTTGACATTCTTCATCTGATTCGGGGGCGCATTACTATCCCCGTTTAGATAGCAATACGTCACAAAACCAACAAGATCAGTCATAAAATAACCAATTAATTTCAACATGAAAATACTCAAGAAAGAAAAAACCGTTGAACCCAAATTTCGTCGATAGTAAACCCATAAAACCATTTCATAATAATTTTGAATCCCCACTTTTGATTGACATTCTCGAATGACCTTTGTTTCACTACACTGCACTTTCGTTGGTCTGTACGTTGCTTTATCGTCGGAGTTACAGTACCTTGTTTTTGGCGGTGAGCTTTTACCGGTTGAATTGGCTTGACGGCGACGTCCTCTTACGTCCCTAGACCTGTCGTCTGAATGGGTGTCTTGAAGCGGTGTTACATAAAGTTGCGGAACCAAAGGGGTGGTAGTACAAGAAGTTGGTTTGGAGACACACATGAACCACTGTAAATAAATGTATTACAGCATTAATTTCTAACTCTTCCTACAATTCATCAAAAGCTAAAACAGGAGTTATCTATTGATTACAATTAATTAAATTCTCTCATTCTATTTGAATCCACATTTTAATAGATTTTTATCTTTAACTACTGATTCTTTTTATCAGAATTAATGGATCTTTTTCACAAATGTCAAATGAAATGATGCTAACTTATATGATATTTTTCGTTTGGTTTGCGAAATCAAATATAATTTTTCATATAGTAGCTCGGCTAGTATGTTGGAAACTTGTGCGCCAGCCAACATTTATTTTATTTATTATTTATGAACTATAGGACGCAATCCAAGTGTAAATAACGGGCATTCGCCCAAAACTGCTCAGAACCTTAATTAAAAATGAACATTCCAGAGTTATGATTTGATTTACCTACAAATACAAGTCCAAAAACTAGTATCAACTGAAATTATGAATTTATCACCTAATAAAACAAGACACTTTATAACACAATAAAAGAAAAAAATATTGAAAATTTCACTTTAAGGAAAGATAATGTTTGCCTTATAAGATTCATCTTGTGGATAGTTTTTACCTTTAATTAAATAAAATTAGTAGACAATAGAAAATAATTAAATTGTATTAAAATTTGAACATTCATTAATATTAATTTCCTGGAGAAGAAAAACTTTCTTCTTCATCTATTAAGATTTCTATCATAAAAAATTTACTAAATCATTCAAAAGCCTAATGACATAAGAAAACAGAGTCTGAAAAATATAAATTAAAAAATGTCATAACTCAATATGAACATAATCTTAAAAGTTTCATTCCAATTTAAAGGCTATCTTCCTGACTTTCAGCAATACTCTACGATAAATATCTCCAGAAACAATAACTCAATGTAACGTAACTGAAAACTTTCTATACTTCTGTAGAAAAAAATTATAAGTATCTTCCATCACTAATAAAATCAAAAGGATTATTCTCAATCAATATTATTAACTTGAAAAATAACAGGCTTAATTAATTCAATACTCTTATGGAAGTTTCAATCAATTAAATTCCCTAAATTATATTTTAACCTTATTTTACGTACCTTAGCGGTTATTTGAAGAAACAATTATTCGTACATGATGAGAAACACAATTAAACCTTTCAGGACATGGCACTACTAGAAAATTTAAACTTTAATAAAATAAAACTAACTAATGATATAAACTTGTAAACTTGCCCAAAAAGGGCGAAACATAATGACTACATCTTTACTCTCGTAGTGCTCCTAGCAAAGTGTCCTCCGAACGTAATCTGGTCTCTCGACTGGGGAATCCCCACTACTGTATTTAGAAACAGGTCTCCTATTGGGCGAATGGAATCAATTTGACCAATCGTCGCGTGGCTTCTAGAGCCTTTGGACCAAATAGTAACTGCAAAATCGGTAGTTTGTTATAATTTCAATGCTTGCTGTTTTCCAGCTTATCGCACTTTATGTCGCGACAAGAAGGCTAAGTTTTAGAGATAATTCCATAATCTACATTCCTCGACGACTTGGAGCCACAATTTTTAAATATCTATCATGGGAACCTGAAGTCATGGCCGTTCATAATAGAGAGAGAAAATAATTTATTTCGCTAACTCACTTACAATAATGGCTCTAGTCTATTGCGTATTAATTTACTATTATAACTTGGGAAAAGGCCTGAATTAAAGAGAGAGTGCCGGCACACTCCCCTCCTCCGGTGTGAAAACGCAAAAAGAAATCTAATCAGGATATCTACCATAGAGGCATTCTGTATGATTTGGAGAGTCAAATTTCTGGATTGATAGTAGGATCCAATTTGAAGCGGGCCCTCTTCAAAAGAAATATCTTAATCATTCCGAAATTCAGCAAAATGTATAACTAATTGAGATTTGTGGCAAGAGTCTTTAAAACTGTGGCAAGAGTCAGGACAAAACAATATGGGCGTGTCCACTTTTTAAGTAGGCACTAAAGATGGACCGAGTATAATATCTTGAATACTTCAATCACTTTATTGAGTCCCTGGTTATTTTCTTGGCAAACTCTAACAAGGGAAAACGTTAAGAGACATCATAGTTTTAATTGGTCCTATGTTACTCTGCTGTTGTAAAATATGGAGTACGTTGATTATAATAGTAAAGGATGAAACCTTTTCACTCTGCTGAATGTATTGAAATCTAACTATCATTACTATAGAGTTGAGAGTGCAACATATTTTTAACAAATAAAGCAATTCAGTAGGCAATACTATTCTACATAGGCTACGATTCAAAGATAACAATGATTGAAATTGCATTATTAGATCAATGCGAGAGCTATATGACACAAGCCCGATTTTGCATTCCACAATCATGAGAAAAACACTTTTCATTATAATATTCCAGAGGAAACCTCTACCACAGAATGCTAGTCAAAACAAAACTATGATATCGGGTGCCAGGCTTTATTTATCGTAAACTCAAAGTATGTGACATTTCCTCTAAACACTGGAAGAATAATTCTCAAGGCATGATTTAATAATATGAAAGTTCAACTCGATCAACTAGCTTGGGACTGCTAATGCTTGACTCCTGATTATCAACATTATGAATTTACCAATACATTAACACATTAATAGACTACTATTACACTTTTACTGATTCCAAGTTCACTGACATTTCTAACCTTACTGGAGCCTCACATAATTATTCCTCAACTGTGAACTTCATATTTAACTAGATCTCAAAATATCCCAACTTATCCACATGGAAAACTTGATTGCAATTTTACTATCCATCATTAAAAAATTTATCATTTCATTAAAGATTTCCTATTTTTTTTTTTATTATCAATTCTTTTTGACTTCTTATCTCTAAAGGGTCTACTACTGTTAATTACCTCAATTTAATTTTCCCAACAAAAATTCTATTTCCTTTTTGACACGAATTTTCCTACATATTTCTACCTATATCCCCATTTAAATTTTTAATCAACCTTTCAGCTCTCAACTACAGAATAATTTAAACTCATGCTTAACTCAAGAGATTTTCCATTTTCATTTCAAATTCAACTAGAAGAATTTCACTGTTAATTTTATTTTAATTTAACCCGTTCAGTACTGTTCCAATATTTATTTCTACTTTCACTGATAACCATTTTAACATTACCTAGGTACTCGAAAAGTTTCTCTGTTATTTTATTTGTATACCTTAACTAATCACTTTAAATATTCATTGTCTAAAACCTTCAATTTTCATCACCCTACCAAATTCTAAGCAACTTTAAACTCAATAATACCCCTTTTTTTTACCAATTATTACTTGTGTTTTTGCGGCTGACTTTCTTACCAAACATTAACGAACCTTTTGACTGGGCTTCCCTAAACTGCTTTACGCTGATTGTTTTCCTTACAATCACTACGAAGACTCACTAAATATTCTAGATTTCGGTTTACGTTATTCTACTGACGAGCCCCATAACTCAATGACCACAACCGCTTACTAGATACAAAAAAAATCTTAGCTCACACCATCTTCGGTGCCTTTCGCTAAAATTATACAATTCCACCTTACAAATTTGCAAGGTTAGTCACAGCTAAATTCCTTGATTTGTTACATGGACAACTTTCGGGCAGTGCTCCGTTCTCTCTGGACACGGACCTACACTCGCGCCGATTACCTAAATTCAACAACACACACACAGGCAGGACATCCCCTTGTCCTCCTCTAAATCTTGAGTCTCAACTAACAAAAAATTCCCACAGCCTACAGGAAACGTCACCAACACAACGGATCTTTACACTATCACTACGCATGCCTACCGCCAAAAATCACACAAAAAAAAAATATTTCCAATAATAAACTGATTCACCTTTTCGAGAATAAACCTTACTGATGAAGGGACTTAACAACCTCATCTCAATCAACTTATTTTTATACAGATTCACCAGGATTTGATCATCGTTTCAACTTTAATCTACAATATCTAATTATTTAGTTTAAACATCTCAAGGCCAAAACTACTCATCAACTTTCCAAAACTACATATCAACAATAACGATAAAAACAGTTTCCTATTTATTCTCTGATTATCTTCGATCTACCTAAACTTATCAAAAAAAAATCCTATTTTCCTCAAACATTCTCCATAATAATTCCCACATTTTCTAATTTACTTGGGTTGACCTTTAAAATCTCAATATTCACTTTCACTACTACTTTACTGATATTCAACTACCAGATGTGAGACCAGAATACGTACGTTGACATTACAATAATTATTTCTATCATCATTCACGGAATTACGGATACAAAAATTTTATTCAGCACTTAGAATCAGTTGTTTTTCACCTATCTTAGTTTCTTCTACCAATTTTTATTCTACTGTTAAACCTTAAATTTCTCAATTTAAGTTTTAGAATACTTTCAACTTAAGCTTCAATGATACCTAACTTTATCTTTAAGCACTTCAAAATTTTCATTTAAATGGTTTACTGAACTTAATAACTTCCCTATTTCATCTACAATTATTTAAACTTCAGAAAAATTGGAGTAGCAACTATAATTATTCATTCAACTCCAAACCTAAAATATTGACAGTTAACACGTTCACAGAATGAATTATTAAGTATAGACTCAGAAATTGATCTAGTAGATTAGAGTAAGTTATGAAAAATTTAATTTTTTAGAATTTGAATTCCAGAGATTTAAATATCTCTAGACAGCAGAGTCGGCGCAGTTTGTGCCTTTCGCTAAACATTCAGCAGCAGAGTGGCGCAGTTGTGTGCCTGCACTTTTTAAAAATGATAAAGAAGATAATTTTGAATAAAATTTAGAATTTAGAAATAGGCCGACACATCTAGAAAATACCTGAGTCTATACCTAATTCATGCAGGTGAACGGGCTAGAGTCAAGAAAACTTCAATTAATCTTGCCATGCCTGATTTAATAGGTTTATACTATAAATAACACTACAATTTGAAATATTAAAAAAATACAAACACTTCAATAAACATTGGCAACTAAAATCGAACAACAGAAACAACAATATCATGTTACTTTGTTGACATTCTTCATCTGATTCGGGGGCGCATTACTATCCCCGTTTAGATAGCAATACGTCACAAAACCAAACAAGATCAGTCATAAAATAACCATTAATTTCAACATGATACTCAAGAAAGAAAAAACCCGTTGAACCCAAATTTCGTCGATAGTAACCCATATAACCCATTTCATAATAATTTTGAATCCCCACTTTTGATTGACATTCTCGAATGAACCTTTGTTTCACTACACTGCACTTTCGTTGGTCTGTACGTTGCTTTATCGTCGGAGTTACAGTACCTTGTTTTTGGCGGTGAGCTTTTACCGGTTGAATTTGGCTTGACGGCGACGTCCTCTTACGTCCCTAGACCTGTCGTCTGAACGGGTGTCTTGAAGCGGTGTACATAAAGTTGCGGAACCAAAGGGGTGGTAGTACAAGAAGTTGGTTTGGGGACACACATGAACCACTGTAAATAAATGTATTACAGCATTAATTTCTAACTCTTCCTACATTCATCAAAAGCTAAAACAGGAGTTATCTATTGATTACAATTAATTAAATTCTCTCATTCTATTTGAATCCACATTTTATATAGATTTTTATCTTAAACTACTGATCTTTTTATCAGAATTAATGGATCTTTCTTCACAAATAATTCAAATTGAAATGATGCTAACTTATATGATATTTTTCGTTTGGTTTGCGAAATCAAATATAATTTTTCATATAGTAGCTCGGCTAGTATTGTTGGAAACTTGTGCGCCAGCCAACATTATTTTATTTATTATTTATGAACTATAGGACGCAATCCAAGTGTAAATAACGGGCATTCGCCCAAAACTGCTCAGAACCTTAATTAAAAATGAACATTCCAGAGTTTATGATTTGATTTACCTACAAATACAAGTCCAAAAACTAGTATCAACTGAAATTATGAATTTATCACCTAATAAAACAAGACACTTTATAACACAATAAAAGAAAAAAATATTGAAAATTTCACTTTAAGGAAAGATAATGTTTGCCTTATAAGATTCATCTTGTGGATAGTTTTTACCTTTAATTAAATAAAATTAGTAGACACATAGAAAATAATTTAATTGTATTAAAATTTGAACATTCATTAATATTAATTTCTGGAGAAGAAAAACTTTCTTCTTCATCTATTAAGATTTTATCATAAAAAATTACTAAATCATTCAAAAGCCTTAATGACATAAGAAAACAGAGTCTGAAAAATAAATTAAAAATGTCATAAACTCAATATGAACATAATCTTAAAAGTTTCATTCCAATTTAAAGGCTATCTTCCTGACTTCAGCAATACTCTACGATAATATATCTCCAGAAACAATAACTCAAATGTAACGTAACTGAAAACTTTCTATACTTCTGTAGAAAAAAATTTATAAGTATCTTCCATCACTAATAAAATCAAAAGGATTATTCTCAATCAATATTATTAACTTGAAAAAAACAGGCTTATTAATTCAATACTCTTATGGAAGTTTCAATCAATTAAATTCCCTAAATTATATTTTAACCTATTTTACGTACCTTAGCGGTTATTTGAAGAAACAATTATTCGTACA
Source organism: Nilaparvata lugens (assembly GCF_014356525.2). Classification (NCBI taxonomy): domain Eukaryota; kingdom Metazoa; phylum Arthropoda; class Insecta; order Hemiptera; family Delphacidae; genus Nilaparvata; species Nilaparvata lugens. The sequence continues at coordinate 25,220 of NW_024090442.1, forward strand.
TGATGAAGAAACACAATTAAACTTTTCAGGACATGGCACTACTAGAAAATTTAAACTTTAATAAAAATAAAACTAACTAATGATAAAACTTGTAAACTTGCCCAAAAAGGGCGAAACATAATGACTACATCTTTACTCTCGTAGTGCTCCTAGCAAAGTGTCTCCGAAACGTAATCTGGTCTCTCGACTGGGGAATCCCCACTACTGTATTTAGAAACAGGTCTCCTATTGGGCGAATGGAATCAATTTGACCAATCGTCGCGTGGCTTCTAGAGCCTTTGACCAAATAGTAACTGCAAAATCGGTAGTTTGTTATAATTTCAATGCTTGCTGTTTTCCAGCTTATCGCACTTTATGTCGCGACAAGAAGGCTAAGTTTTAGAGATAATTCCATAATCACATTCCTCGACGACTCGGAGCCACAATTTTTAAATATCTATCATGGGAAACTTGAAGTCATGGCCGTCATAATAGAGAGAGAAAATAATTTATTTTGCTAACTCACTTACAATAATGGCTCTAGTCTATTGCGTATTAAATTTACTATTATAACTTGGGAAAAGGCCTTGAATTGAAGAGAGAGTGCCTGGCACAGCAGCTGATTGCCTCTAGAAAGGCTGTCATGAAACACCGCTTGGATATTCGAGGCATGGTTGTCATTTCCTCTATTTATAATCATGTGGCTTGCAGTTGCTGCATTTTCAATCGTTCTGTACTTTGTTTTGTTGATCCAGCTATTGTTAGCATAAATGGTGGCACACATTCAGCACTATCCTTGACTTTGAAACTTCGAGAGGCCAAAATACGTTCTTTCGAGTACGTTTGACAATAATTGAAAAAATAATTTCAATTATTTCTGAGAAACTTTCTCGCTTCCACTACCTACTTATCTTAACAAAAAAGTTTCTAGCATGTCAAAAATTTAATGTTTCCTGCTCGAAATGTCTCGACATTGACGAACATAATCATTAATAAAAAATAACTATAGGTCGGATAAAAATGATCAAGACATAATAGAAAGGAGATATTCTCCCGTTAATCTATATAAATTGAAATCAAGCCTCAAATTTTGACATTCAATAACTTTTTTATATGTGCACCGAATTGATGATTTTTTTAGTTGTGTTCGTTATGTTCAGGACCAAGTTATGGACTATCAAATTATGATCTGACTTCTGGAAGTTTCCTATGATCCTTCAAATTCACAGTAATCCTTATGAGTAGATGCCAAGTGTACTTACTGCGAGACTTTTTATGACTTTCCCCCCTCCTCCTCGCCCCGCACCATCCTACCTTCCCCCCTTCCCCCCGCACCCATCCTACCTCCCCGCTCCTGCCGCCCCTCTCCTGCCCCCTCAACCGTCCCCTTAGAAGAACCTCTCTCTCTCCTCTCTAGAAGAAGAGGAAGAAGAAGGAGAGAAGGGAAGAAGAAGAAGGAGGAAGAAGAAGAGAAGGAGAAAGAGAAGAGGAAGAAGAAGGAGAGGATGATGATAACGATGAATACTCTCTCTCTCTCTCTCTATTGTCATGCTCTAGTTAATATAGTCAGGCTAATTACATTCAGTCATGCTCAATTACATTTAGTCATGGTCTATTTGATGATTATAAAGTAGAGAGAGAGATATGTGGAGAGAGAGAGAGAGGCAATCTACTGACAGATTTAAGTGAAACGAACTTAAGTGAATTTAACTGAAACATGTTCTTGACAAAGGGTTGTACACACAACGAACACTGTCAGATTTAAGTGAAACGAACTTTTACTGTCATAAATTCTAGATGTACTTGACAACTAGGATGATTTATCATTCTTCCAAGAATACATGTCCAGCATTAACATTCAAATCCCATCTTTTCAAAACTCTTTATGTGTCAAGCACAGTTGAATATTCTTTGGAAGAATAATAGTGAATTCAAAGTTCTTTTCTGATCTATATGAAAATAAAATCATTCTCACCAAATCTTACATTCTTAACAAAGAACCAATCAAACTGAAAAACATTGTCATTTCTTGTTGTAGTTTTCACTCATCACAACACTATGTAGCAAGTTTATAGATAAGCTTACCATGAGACAACCTTGGGCGTTATCATTACGCACCAATTCTGCTCTTGGCTGATGATTAACATGTTTCAAAATTTCACTTCAGAGACCTACAAGGACGAATGCGGTTTCGGTCTAATTCAATACTTGAGCATTGTCACGTTTTGCAATTTTAGTGTTCACATAGCTTACAAGGACGAATGCGGTTCCGGTCTAATTCAATACTTGAGTATTGTCATGTTTTTGCAATTTTACTTCACAGAGTTCACAAGGACGAATGCATCTCTGTTCTAATTCATCTCAAATTCGAGCATTAACACGTTTGCACATAATCTTGTTTCAGCTTGGAAAAAATGCATGTGAACGTTGAAATAGAATGTAGCTAGCTATTTCTCCCAAGCAATTTGCATAGTTAAAAATCGGTTAAAGATTGATATGATCCTAACTTTAGGGTTTTAGAACATCGCGTAGATAGAGAGACCATTTATCGGTGATTAAATCACCTACTTGATCTTCTTAAATTATGCTGTTTCACCTCAATCCAATTCATATGGAACTAACCTTAGAATAATCCGTACTATTTGGTATGCTATTCGATGTATAAATAAAGTGAGATATCGGTGATGCAGCTGAACATTGTAATCTCGTCACTTCTCATTCTCTGTATTTTTAATTGAAATTGCTATTTCCTCACGAATTGATTTGAGTGTACTTGTAATTCATCTTTCTTAATAAATGCTTGCATTTCACTACTCAGATCATTTTTCACTACATAAGTTTCAATAAACGTATTAGCTATGTATTAAATCGTTTTTTGAAACAAATTGTTCAATCCCCTCATAAGATTTGTCTTATAGTAGTAGTCATTGCAGATAATCGATCTTCAAACTCTTGTTTGTTATAACAATGTTATTCAAAGCCCAGTTTTATCCAAATATTCCTTATCGACTGATAATGAATGAGTTCATTTACTCTAGTAAAAAGTTCTGTGCTCAGTTGTTTCAATCTGGTATTTAGATAATTTCTATCTAATACTGCAAATCTTCAATCTTGTCTGAGATAACTCTCAATTTCTCATCCAAATAATTCTTGTCAACTTTATTATCGTGATCGTATTCAAGTGCGATCTGAATATCTCTGTTGTTGTTTTGAGATCATGAAGAGAATTCTCCAATTGATAGATTTCTCTTTAAGTCCCCTATATTGTCAGATAACTGTTGTAATGTACTGAAGTGTGTTCCTTTCGATCTTGTTCAATCCAATATTCTCAAACTATATTAGATAATTGTGAATCTAAATACGAATGCAGAGATTCACTAACACCTGTTGATTAATTGCCTGTATTATTCTCTCACTAAAACTGTAAGATCTGGTTCATTCCATACAATGTCTTCTTCACAGCGACTCTCTCGCTTTTACCTCCGAATCTGTGCACGCTCATTCTGCAACTAAACATAATGTACCTTCACGCAATCCTCTATAATTGATGCAATCTCAACATCATGACCGAGTGCCCAGCAAGTTTTGATGATTTTAATAAATGAAGTCTCTGAACCAATTCGTCATAGTTGTCATATATTGGTAATTCTATGCTAGAAGTATTTTTGCAAATTTCAATAACCAGAACCTCTCTTACTGTTTTTTTACAGGAAACAGCATTTGAATTAAGCGAGACTTTACACCACTGTACGTTTCACATATCCTCATCTATCCAAATGAAATTTTGTTATTGATAAAATCTTCTTGTATTATTTAGATCTTTTCATCAAAGAGATATGAATTTGGTCTTTGGGCCAATAACAGTTCTAATAGTCCATATGTAATTCGGAATTTTTCGTTATCAATAAAAAGAAGTAGTTATCAAAGCTAACAACCATCTCACCATAAAATATAATTTTCGTCAGAATCATAGGAAATTCCATAAGGAATCGAGTATCCAATTTTTCACTATAAATGTATACAAATATTGTGCAAGCACTTGATTCTTATCTTCTTTTTTGCCGCTTGTATCACTCTCAAGCCTAGTTGAATTAAATATACTGATTTATCATGCTTAGATCTTTTTCAGCTGCTGATGGTGATGCAACTTCTATTGTTTCACTAATATCATCATCATGTTTTTCTCCAGTTCCATACTTTCTTCGTCCCTTCTTCTTCTTGTTCCCGTTTTTTGTATAAAACTCTGATCAGAGTGGTGAGAAGATTTAGTTTTCCCAATTCAACTAGAGGCGTGATAATCAGTTTAAAAGTTTGTCTCTGTAATCGTCAGATGCTTTTCAAAATGTACAAGCTTCTATGTTTATCTCTAATAACTTTCTCAAGTTCTTAATCTTATCGATTAGAGCAACACTAGCGTTTTGTCTTCCATGAGACATCCTCATTCTTTCACTGCTACTCACTCTCTACTGAATGTCAATAAAGTTATCCAGACCCTGCTATATTTTCCACTATTAGCTGCACATTCGGTCATAATAGTAAGAAAACTATGCTTCTTAGAATTCCACACATTAGAACATAATTTACTGAAATCTCTGAAGCAAATATCTTCACCCACATAGTCTCTATGTATTAATTTGAGTGATAATTGATCAATTTTGAATATAACAATCATATTTGCATTATCTCTGGTGAAATGTTTTTGTGTTGCACCATAACTTTGAATTAAATATGCTGTATCAATATTACGATGTCTACCCATAGTAAAATAATCTCTTATTTGAGGGTGTGACTTAGTTGTAAATCATCGAATATGACAGAGAAAATGTTGAATTTTATTCGGGTGGAGAATTCTCTCGGGAATATCATTGACATGAAATTCAATACCTTTCATTTTGGAAAAGACTTTCTTAAAAACAAGTATATTGATATTGGCTTTTAGTATTTAAATAAATAGTTTAAATCTCAATCCATTTTTGGAAAAAATCAAGTTGAACAATAAATCGTTTTACCGCATGCAGACGGGCCTATGATGAGAATTCTAGCATTATGTGGTATCAATGTACCATTCTTACACCATACGGCTTTTCCTCTTGTGCAATTAACTTATCGAAATTTACAATATCAAGTTTGTTCATTTGTGAGAAGTGAGATATACAAACAGAACTGTTTCATGTGTCTGCTTCACTCGCTAATGAAGCATTTCTAGGTGACACACATACATGTACTCACCCATTCAACATCTAGTCACTTGTGCCACATGCTACTAGCACTTCTCTATGAGAAAAATGAGAATGAAAGAGCGAACATTCAATTCAAGTTGTTTTTATTTAAAAAACACACACAATGTAAAGAATATTACAAGGTTATCATTGATGTGGATAGATAATTATATAATGTACATTATTACATCATATGATCTTACTCTAATTATTTACAACAATGTGGATAGATAATTATAATGTACATTATTTACATCATATATGATCTTACTTAATTATTTACAACAAATGTGATTCGATAAAATTATACCATGTGATCTTACTCTAATTATTATTTACAATGTACTCTAATAAGTTCTCTCGATTTATGAATGATGGTTGTGGAAATCCAATCCATTTCACAAGCAACTTATCCTTATCTCGTCTCAATATTTTTCTATCAAATAAACATTTCTTCAAATTCATTCAAAAGTGTTTTTTTAATTTCTTCTTGATAAACATACCTGTATTATCTCACCACTAAGATCTTCTAATGAGTAAGTGATAGGTCTTGTGGGATGTATGCTCACAATTCGGAAATATTGGATGACCAATTCATTAGATATTTTTTATCAAATATCTGTTTCTTTTTAGAATTCTCACAATATCACCTAGCTTATATTTGGTTTCAACACTTTAATTGAATGTCTATTAATGCAGAGTTTAGTGATTCTAACACATTTACGATGTTTTTTAGTTACATCTTTAGGTCGCATTCCAATGCTACTGTGTACTGTATTGGTATAATCATACCATATTTTGTAAGTTATTAACCCAGTTTTTACTCCCACGTTCAGTTAAAGATCGATATATTTTTGATTTTATTGTACGATTAAATCTCTCAGCGATACTAGTTTTCTTATCAGTAAAAACAGAATAATGCTGATATTATACTTATCTAAAAATCTTCACATGCTATTAAAATAATCTTTCCCTCCATCTGTCTGGAAAAAACGCATATGTTATTCTTACAAATAATGGTTTGGGTGTGCATTATAAACACTTTGTGCAGTCTTATTCTTTAAAGGTATACATAAGCGTACTTAGTAAAACAATTAATAAACTAAAATATAACGATATCTTTATTGAATTTAGATAAGCTACCCATCTCAATCAGATCTGATGATATAAATCGTTCTCATTCTTCAACTCATATCTGCGTGTGGGGTAATTACACATGCAGCAGAGTGAAGCTCTGCTGCTAATTTTGCTCTAATATTACTCATTCTTCTTCTTTGTGTGAAGACACGCTTGAAACAGAATTCGATGTGTTGGTCACTAGCTCGTTACACACACACTGATCTGTGCCCATCAGTTTGCTATTTTGTAGTGACCGAATGGTAATTATCGATCCGTTCTCTGCAATAAAGCCTTGTCATTGAACGGGCTTAAACAAACCT
>NW_024090443.1:0-34795 GCF_014356525.2 Nilaparvata lugens
GGCGGCCCCCAATCTCGTACTTTTTCTAAGGCATACTTGTCGCTGTTTGTGTGTATGGTAACTCGTGCTTCATATTGAAACTGTCTCGGAACTTACTTCCAAGGCATTTATTGCCGCTCTGATTCGTTTTTCTGCTCGTCGTGGCATCCCGCATTCCATTTTTTCGGACAATGCCACAACTTTCTTTGGTGCCAACAATGAGCTACGTGAGCTCCATGAATTTTTGTCCTCTGATCGTCTCAAATCAGATATTCATGACACTATGTCTGTACTCAACATCCAATGGCACTTCATTCCCCCTCAGGCTCCACACTTCGGTGGACTCTGGGAGAATGCAGTAAAAAATTTCAAACGCATATTCTGTGTAGTCACTTTCAACAAGGTATTTAACTTTGAAGAAACCTGTACTCTTGCTGCTCAGGTCGAGGCCATCTTGAATTCGCGCCCTCTTGTTCCCTTGTCGGAAGATCCACATGATCTTGCCTACTTATCTCCAGGTCATTTTTTGATTGGACGTCCACTTACGTCATTACCCTTCTTGCCGCCTAACACCAAACACATTGACCATCGTTCACGTTGGTATCAACTTGCCGTTTCTATTCAGGAGCTCTGGGATAGGTGGTCTCGTGAATATTTAACCACTCTTCAGAAAAAAGGCAAATGGTTAAACAGTTGTGAAATTTGAAGGTCGGTACAGTGTCATCTTGAAGGATCCTGGTTCTGCGCAGTCCACTTGGAAGCTGGCGCGCATTACTGAAGTTCATCCCGTAAGGACGACAAGGTTCGAGTTGTCACTGTCCTCACTCCCTCCGGCACCTTTAAGAGGGCTATTTTGAGTTTAGCACCTCTTCCCATAGATGAGGATTCTAGTTAATCCCCTTGCTCTCATGGTTCATGTTGTATTTTCAGGCTTCATTGTTTTTTTTTTTCCCTGGTTCTCACATGGGGCCCAGTTTTCAATTTCCAATTGCCTTGCCAGATTTTACATATTTCTTACTTTTTCTTATTGTGCCATACCCCCATATGACACAAGGGGCCCAGTTTATGTAAAATCTGACAAAGCATCTTTGGAACAGTTCCACTTGTTTTTCGTTCCGCTACTACGTAGACATCATGTCGTCATCATGTCTGTCTGTCTGCGCGCTGTGTCTTTTGTGCGTCTGCGCTGATCAGTGACGTCTCAATCGCGGTTTTTTGCCACTGCCCTAATCAGCTGGTTTTCTATACTTTTATTCGTATTTTTTCGTCGGATTGTTTGCCATTGCAATTTTAATATTTGTGCCATTCGATTTTTTGGAATTTAATCTTGTCTTTAGGCATCTTACCCTTTAGATATTTGTTACTTTTTCACCATTCGGTTGCGAGCGCTTTGCCTACGTTTCTAACACTTCCGGCAGCTTGCCTTTTTTCATTGTCTCCGTGTCTTTCATAGCGTCTCCGTGTTGTCTTCAATGGTGGATAGTCGATGGTGCATTTACGCCTTCGGTCTAAACCTTTCATCTGAATTCATCGGACTTACAAAACCTTTTTAAAGTGTGAATTATTCTTCAAATTAATTCGTTTGTTCCATTCTTCAGTGTGATTCAATTATTCATCGAGTTCTTCACTCAATTACTCTGGTAAAATTGGATAAACTTTGTCTAAAACTGCAACCGCGTGTGAGCGTTTCATCGCTATTCATTTGATCTACAAAACCTTTTTAAAGTGTGAATTATTCTTCAAATTAATTCGTTTGTTCCATTCTTCAGTGTGATTCAATTATTCATCGAGTTCTTCACTCAATTACTCTGGTAAAATTGGATAAACTTTGTCTAAAATTGCAACCGTGTGTGAGCGTTTCATCGCTATTCATTTGATCTACAAAACCTTTTTAAAGTGTGAATTATTCTTCAAATTAATTCGTTTGTTCTATTCTTCAGTGTGATTCAATTATTCATCGAGTTCTTCACTCAATTACTCTGTTAAAATTGGATAAACTTTGTCTAAAAATTGCAACCTCATGTAAGCTTCAGTTGCCATTTTTCTACAATTGGCTTTACCTCGTGAACCTCAAACTTTCAAGTGCATCATCTCTACTGTTTGGAAATCAATCCAAAATTCCACAATTTGAAGATCGGATTATTCGTTTGAATTCTACTCGCTCCAGCCTACTTTTCCATTGGGGTTTCGCCTGCTGTAATGGACGTTTCCATGCTTGTCATCGCATGGCCTAATCACTTCATCGCTTGCTGATGTCCTGTTCCTGTTGGTATTGCGGAGTCATTGCCTGTCTGCCTGGCCGCATCTCCTCTTCAAAATTTTATTCAGGTTATGTAAATCGTTCTTTCAATTTTCATTTACGTATACATCATTATTGTTTTATTAATGTCTATCTTGACATTCAACTCATTGAGGCCACTGACGCCTACTTATTATTTGATCAATGTCTATCTTGACATGCAATTCACTAAGGCTACCGACGCCTATTAATTCATTGGATTGACAGTTACCTTGACTTCACAAGTGATTTTTTTTGAGGCCACTGACGCCTACTTATTATTTTATTGATGTCTATCTTGACATTCACTCATTGAGGCCACTGACGCCTATATAATTGTATTCAATTGTAGCAATTATTCTTTGTATTTTACAGTTACCCTTGACTTCACAAGTGATTTTTTTGAGGCCACTGACGCCTACTTATTATTTTATTAATGTCTATCTTGACATTCAACTCATTGAGGCCACTGACGCCTACTTATTATTTGATTAATGTCTATCTTGACATGCAATTCACTAAGGCCATCGACGCCTATTATTCATTGGATTTGACAGTTACCCTTGACTTCACAAGTGATTTTTTTGAGGCCACTGACGCCTACTTATTATTTTATTGATGTCTATCTTGACATTCAACTCATTGAGGCCACTGATGCCTAAATAATTGTATTCAATAGTAGCAACTATTTATTTATTGGATTTGACAGCTACCCTTGGCTTTACAAGTGATTCACTGAGGCTACCGACGCCTATTTATTTATTGGATTTGACAGCTACCCTTGGCTTTACAAGTGATTCATTGAAGGCCACTGTCGCCTATTACTCGTTCTAATTGATGTCTGTCTTGACATTCAATTCATTGAAGGCCCATGTCGCCTATATTTACCTGGATAATCTTCATTATATTTATTAGCTACCCTTAGCTCTTAAGTGATATTTTAAGGCCAGTAACGCCTATTAATTGTTTGGTCGAAGTCTATCTTGACATTAAAATCACTGAAGGCTTATGCCACATATATTTTTTATGTATGTTATTTGCTGAGCATTTTTTACAGCTTATTGTCATTTTTTAATCATTATTATTGTACCTTAGTAATAACTTTCATTATTGCACTCAATTTATATTGATTTCAGGTATCATTATTAATACCTTTGCATTTATTGCAATATCATTATATCAATATCATTAATAATTTAATATCATTAATACCCTTGCAGTTATTGTCAGACCTTAATGGTCATTAATGTCATTGACCTAATTTCATTTAAGTTTTGTAGTTCTCTATACTATTTCACATGTTGTAATTTTCCCAAGATTTGACTAATTGTTTTTTGTATGCGGCCATCTGCCTATTATTATTTAAGGATTCAAAGACTTAACCTACTTACAATTGCCTTTGTATGTGGCCATCTGCCTATTATTATTTTATTGATCTCAAAATATTTGATTCAATGTTTGTATGTGGCCACCTGCCTATCATTATTTTATTGATCCCAAGATACTTGATACAATTGTTTTTGTATGTGGCCATCTGCCTACTATTATCATCTTATTATTATTAAATCTTATATTGTTGATTCATTTAGTCTTTTATTGGCGTACTTACCACACTTCAAGCTATCAGTATTTTTATGTACAGAATTCAAAGATTTATTTGTAGGTATTTATACCAACTATCATCCACAGTCCACTGCCCTGCCCTTGGATTCTGTCATAGGCTATTGTAGGTAGCCTAAGTTTGTTTGTTAAGGTTACAAGTAAGTTTGTTTATGTATGTTGAAAAATTTGATTATTGAAGGAGGTAGAGTGCAACTTACTGAAAATGGCTTTCATCAAATGTAGAGAGGAGAAGAACTTTTTTCAAATCTAATCCTTGGCATCATATTCATCTGTCATGGTGGATTTTAGTATAATATGTATCTGCAGTTCTATTCCCACCTTTGTCTGAAATCAAATGGAACATGTATGAAAGCAATTATCTAATTGAAAGAAATTTTGGCTAAAGTGCACGTCCAGTGCCAACATACCTGTCATCAAATTTTTGGTTGGGATCGATTTAGTATGATATTTTGAGCACAAAATCAAAAAATTAAACGGCGGTCACTATTGTTTTCAAAATAAACTAAGTTCAAAGTAGCATAACTTTACATGCATTCAACCTATGCTATAAGTAGCAACCATAAGTAGCTAAGGTTAGGAAAAGCTTTAGGTTAATAAAGCTTAGGTTAGGAAAAGCTTTGGGTTAGGAAAACTCAGATTAGGAATATCATAATTTGATGATTTCAATAATCAAAATGGCTGCTACTCATAGGTTAAATGCATGTAAAATTGTGCTACTTTGAACTTAGTTTATTTCAAAAACAATAGTGACCGCCGTTTAATTTTTGTGATTTTGTGCTCAAAATAGCATACTTAATAATCGATCCCAACCAAAAATTAGATGACAGGTACCGTATGTTGGCACTGGACGTGCATTTACACCGAAATTTTGAAGTAGCCTAATAATTTAGTATGGTTTTAATAAATTGATAGTATTAAAACAATAAACCAATACAAGGGAGTATTTAAGGACCTTACATAGTACTGAACTAATTATTAAATTGTAGCCTATCAATAAGAATGATTGCTGCTATTTACAGTTTATTTAGAGTATTTCTCAAGAGGTTGATTTGATAGGCTACTAGTCATATTGAAATAATGTTTTATCTAATCAAAATACTGTATTCAAAAAGTTAATTAGGTCAAATGTAACCATAGTCCCTAATATGCCTATAAATAAATATTAGTGGGTAGGCCTATTCTCTTATTAGCTTTATTATTGTAACATTTTACAATAGCTTCTTATATCTTAAACATTCATAATAATTAAATCAATCTATTATGATATTACTGAATCATATAATCACTAGTTTAAAATTATTAACTAAATCATAAAATCGAAACCACACTTGATAGTTGTTTTACAAGTTTAAGGTACCAACAATGTTAACAGTTGGTTAAATCAACTGTTTAGGTTTAAAAATGGAAAAAATCAACTTATACACACTAAAAATTGCAATTAATGTTGTATCAGGGTTCTTAATAGGGCCTAACATAATAATTATTTACCATAGTGCTTTTTAAAACAACATGTGCTTTACAATTTGTCTGGGGAACGCTTTGCCATCACTAGGCTAAACAGTTTTGTTTAGTAGGTAACTTCATGCTATTAAATTATCAATAAATATCCTAGACATAAATGAATGATCTTACCTTAATTTAAGACCTTCAGCAATCAAAATCATCATCAACTTGATGACGCGATAAAATAAAGGATAAACAAACAACAAACCAATACTGCAATACTTCACCTTCAACTACTGAAAACTGAAGAAGACAGGACGAGGACATCTTTAATGGCTGTCGCTCAAGCGCAGTAGTGCACAAGCACGAATCACCCCGGGAGTTTCAAAGTTATTGATATAGACAATCTTTATTGTTAACATTAAACAGTCCATATTTCTGGGATGGATTAATGATTTCTTTATGGGGACATTTGTGCTTCCACTGAAATAATGTTGGAATCAATAAAATAGTACCTAGTTTATTATTATTTGAATTTGAAACTTGAAAATTATTTTATAGGCTTGGTGTGGACATGATTTTCAGCACAAACTGGAATCTAATTTGAAAAAATGATATAACTTTCTCAATTTTGGATGGAAACATTTGAAATTCTAGGACAATGTTTATAACATGAACAGAATCGTTAATTATTTTTTTCAAAATTTTCCATCATCAATTACCAATTATTTAAAATTTTAAACGTTAGTAGCCCGTCAACGGCCCGTCTGACGGATTTTTGCATTGAGAAGAAGTGCTGGAAATCTACTTCTGTAGCCGAATAAGTGATAAAAGACTGCTTTTTTGAACATTTTTGGGAAACTTAGAAATCGATCAAATTTTTTCCAAGTCCCTATTTTGATTAAAATTAGCGCAAAAGGTCTATTATATCATCAACAGTACGTTGTAGACAATTTTCGCAAGAGACAAAAAGTGTTTGAAATTCAATTCTGCATCCGAACTATTGATTAGAAATACAATTTTTCGACTTTTTGGGAAACTTGAACATCTGGCAAATTTATTAAGTCCCTCTGGATTTAGCGCAAAAGGTCAATTATATCGTTAACAGTGCATTTTAGACGATTTTGCAGAAGACAAAAAGTATTTGAATTGCAATTCTGCACCTGAATTGATTAACAAAAAGCTTAAAATGAGACTTTTGGAAAACTCAAAAAATTTCAGTCTTAATTTGTGTAAAACATTTTCTTTATCTCGATAACGGTGAGTTGGAGACGATTTTTGAAGAAGATAGAAAGGGATTGGAATTCAATTCCACTTAGGAATATTGGTCAGAAAGCCTAAATTGAGACATTTTTAGGGATTAAGATACACAGGTGAGGGGGGAGGAGACACCTTCTGAAAAAAATGTTTGATTTTCACTTATAACATTTTCACTTAGTGTGTTGACTGGGTAGGTACTGTAGAAATTCCATACTGTACCAACCTTTCTAACGTTTATTTTAGTAAACATTTCTAAGTTTATCAAACGTTGTTTTCATACGTTTATCAGCAATATACATTCTAGACGTTTATTAAACGTTTATAGAGTAAACGTTCATTTTAGTAAAATTCCCTAACGTTTATTGAACGTTGTTTTCATAACGTTTATCGGATTATACATTTTAAACATTTATTAATTTATTAAACGTTTTTTAAACTTTTTGTGCTGTGTGGGATGAACACTACAGGTTGATCTCTTCTCCCCTGTATTAGAGGAGATTTTGGAAGTGACAATGAGAAATAGACAATGTAAAGAAGACAATGTAAAATAGGCTACTCGAGGATTGTTCGACACTCACAATAGAAACAAAATTCAAGGGAATGCGTAGCAAGCTATATTCAAGATCGATTCAAATCGGCTTTAACCAATACCTACTATTACTTCAGGCCCCACAACTGATCTCTAACAAACTATGACGTCATCACATGTAGATCATCGATGATCTACTGGCGGTAAGCAAGCGAGTAAGTATAGTAGGTATTGAATAAGGGCGCTGATGCTTGTTATCACATCTGATATGGTAATCAACAAAATTGGAATTACAAATTCAATTTTAACGGTGTTCCATTTCAATGAATATGGTTTGTTTATCATTCTTCTAATATTTGTTTGTAAAAAGTAATAATGAATTTGGGGTTTTAAATCATTGGGATACTGCTGTGTACCGGTACCTAATTGTTGCGGGAATTATAACAAGATTCCAAAAGTTTCCGTACGGTTTTAAAGTTTAAAACGGTTTTTTTACTTTTTCGAAAGATGATACTTTGAAACGAAAATGGATACGAGCGATAAGAAGAAAGAGCTTCAATTCTACAAAACAACGGTTTACATGAAGTGTAGAAGAACAGTGTAAATAAAGTGTGAGTGGAAAATTTAATTAAAGTGTGGAAGAACAGTGTAAATAAAATGTGAAATAACAGTGTAATTAGAGTGTGGAAGAACAGTGTGAATAAAGTGTGTGAAAGAACTTTTGAATTAATAAATTGAAAAGTAAATGCAAAGTGTTGGAACTGCCCATAACATCAAAATATTGAAGGTTTTACCTAACTGAAAAACATCTCCTGATGGGTTTCTTTGTACTACAGATCAATTGTGATCAAGTTTGTGGGAGCCTCTTTCCTAAAAAAGAGTTAGGAAATTTGGTTTATCTTTGATTTACCTCTCCTTCGACTCTGATACAGGCTATTATTAAGTATTTTTGGTTGAGATGAATTTATCAATAGCTCTATCACTGAATTGAGTACCTAGGCCTATGTCTATCAATCTGAAAATATGGATAAATTATTGCATTTGTGGAATAGTGTTTTTATTTCAATAAAATTTCTATTTATTAAAATACAAGTGTCTTTAATTTGAAATTTAGATAGTATTCCATCCAATAAAAATCCATACAGTAACAAAAGTTACATTGATAAGCTAGTAGAATCTACAACGATCTAGGAAGAATCAATCTACATGTTATGACGTCATTAATTAGTTGTGGGGCCTGAAGTAATATATAGTAGGTATTGCTTTAACTGACAAGGGTTATTCAAGGCAGAGTCAAGACTTGTTTGACTCATGCAATAAAAGCTGAAATCGAACAAATACCTTTCGAGCCATATTCAAGATCGATTCTAATCAAAACTGTTAGCTTTGACTGACAAGGAAAATTCAAGGCAAAGTCAAGACTTGTTTGACCCATGCAATAAAAGCTAAATTCGAACGAATACATAGCATGCCATATTAAATTTCGATTCCAACCAAGTTTGTTAGCCTTGAAAAACAAGGGTATGCTGCTTTCGATTCTAGTATGGAAATTCAAGGGGACTTCGAGTTGAATGTCAAGCAACATCGTTTCCAGCTGGATTCAACTTCAGCCTTGATTGACAAGTGAAGGCTGCTTCTAATTCAAGCCTTGAATCAAGCCTTACTGCTGACTGGGATAGCTCACAATTATAACAAATTAGAGTCATACTTGGAATTTACAAAATTCCATAGTAGTATATTTTATTAAATATACTTCCTCATGAAAGTTCAGTACTGACATGTAGGATAGGCTCTAATTAATCTTTCTCTTCTTTGTATTGTTTTAGGGAAATTATTTACCCAGTTTTCTTGTCTCTTGTTTGTATTTTTTAGGGAACTTATTTACCCATTATTCATCTTGATCATCTTTGTATTATAATCTTGAAATGTTTGTACTTATTATACAGTCTTTAAATTATAAATTATGTTATTATAATAAATAGATTTCAAATTTGAAAGTATTAATGAATTCTGTAGCCATATATATGTGATGTATTAATGAAAGTTAGCTTGGATAATAATGTTTTCATTGAATAAAACGTTGTGTTATATTATCAATTGAAATGAGTTAAAGGCTAAAATTTTCTAAAGTGTTTTGTAATATATATTTTTTTTTAAATTTTAAAACTGTTTGGTCTATAAATTTTGATATGATTGATTATCGTTTGAAATGGATGCTGGAGTGTATGTAGAATTTTTAGTGGGGTTTGTTGATTAGAATTTTGCTGGTATGTGATTGTTTTTGAGATGGAAACCCATTATTGCCTAAAGAAGGAATAACAGAGGTTATGACTTAGAGAGGCAGTAATGAGATAATATTTTTTGTGTTGATTACTTATGTTGATTGCCATAGATGCAAATTAATGATTAATAATGTTGATTGCCATAGATGCAGATTACTTATGAATATTGATTGCCTTTGAAGCAAAATATTATTGATGTTTTGAATGATTTCTTGTTAATGATTGATAGTAAAGTTTTGTCATGAAATGTAGCTTGTGTTCAGAACATTGAAAAGTCGAAATAAACTATAGTATCCGACAAACGATGATTAATAATATTAATAATTTGCTTTTTATACAATTTTTTAACAAAATTAAAACTAAATAATTTTGAAACCCTGAATGATAAATCATAAATGTGAAATGAACTTGCTATAAATGCTATAGATGAAATGTTATATTAAATGATAATGAAATGCAGATATATTATGAAATGATTGTGAATAGAAGATCAATTGTCTGAAATTATTGAAATATATATTGAAATTAATTTTTGTTGTGATGATCTGATGTTTTTTTACAATTTTGATAATGATACAGGGTGTTATGAAATTCTATTTCTATTTTGAAGAATGGATTAAATTTTGATAATTGAACAGTGAATAGATGAAAATGAATTTTTTTAAATTTATCATTGATATGTCCATATTTCACAATTTATGTATTGCTGACTGTATAATAAGATGTTAACAAATTTCAATTTCATATATATTTAAAAATAATTTTCATGTGTATTAGATTGTATTGATAGCCTAATCAATTTTCTTCTTAGTTTATAAGCATTTTAAGATAACAGGTATAGCACAGACATTAACATTGAAATAGTTATCATGTGAATCTCGAAATCAGCAACAAGTGAGCGCCATGAAGAGTGTTAAGAACATTTGGGTGATTTTCGAACTAGTGTGACATATCTACGCCAATAACTACGCCAAAATCTACGCTGCGGCCTACGCTAATATCTACGCCAATATCTACACCAATAACTACGCCAAAATCAATGCTGATGCCTACACTAATAACTACGCCAATATCAACACTAATAACTACGCAAAAATGCCAAAATCTATGCCGATGCCTGTGCTGATGCCAATGCCTGCGCCAATGCCAATAGCTACGCCAATGCTGATGCCAAAATCTGCGTCAATGCTGATGCCAACGCCAATAACTATGCCAATGTCAACACCAATATCAACACCAATAACTACGCCAAAATCAATGCTGATGCCTACACTAACAACTACGCCAATATCAACACTAATAACTACGCCAAAATGCCAAAATCTACGCCGATGCCTGTGCTGATGTCAATGCCTGCGCCAATGCCAATAGCTACGCCAATGCCTGCGCCAATGCCAAAATTTGCGCCAATGCTGATGCCAATGCCAATAGCTACGCCAATGCCTGCGCCAATGCTGATGCCAACACCAAAATCAACGCCGATGCCTGTGCTGATGTCAATGCCTGCGCCAATGCCAATAGCTACGCCAATGCCTGCGCCAATGCCAAAATCTGCGCCAATGCTAATGCCAATGCCTGCGCCAATGCCAATGCCTGCGCCAATGCCAATGCCAATATCAACGCCGATGCCAAAGCCGACACCAAAGCATACACCAATAGCAATGCCAATGCTTATTGCTGACTTTGTATCTCAAACTTCAACACTACTGCATTACCTGGAGGTAATTGTCATCCATGTTCACATTCGCAACTTTGAATTCAGAAGAACAGTCACAGTATCATGAAAGAATTGATTCAAAAAATCCTCTCCTAAATTATTCCTGTATGCAGAACTCTAAACCTTGAAAGCTGAAAATATCAAAAAACCAAACCTTACCTAAATTAATCCTGTATGCAGCGTCTATCTCTTTTCCAAAAAACGAATTACATTGTCATTTCAAGCCTGAAATGTACATTGTATAATTACAAATATGATACAAAATTTATGTGACTCTGTATTGAGTTTGGTATGCAGCCGTCTACTACAAGCATGAGGCAATGCTAACTGAGATGTCACCTGTATCGAGTTTGATATGCATCAGTCGACTACAAGTATCAGCCCAACACTACGTGCATCCAGATCAGCCCAACACTAACGTCATCACATTGGAGTCACACTTAACTGAAAATCATACTGAGTGCCTTAACGGACTGTTTTCCAAAATGTGCATCAATAAAATCAACCGCGTCAATAGTGAAAGAATGAACATTTTTGATTTATTGAAATTTTATGTGAAAATTAAATGTAACAATTCATCAATTCATTAAAAAAAAAAAATATATATATAATAATAATAAATTTTTTCATTCAACATACTAAATTTTTTATGCAATAAAAATTGAATTTTTCTATCTATTAAATTTATGTGCAATTTCAAAAAACTATTCTTTACATATTAACTTTCTGTTGAGATATTTTCCTTTAAATTATAAAGCTAAATCAAAAGTAATATTGATATTCTATATTTTGAAATATTGTTTGGAAACATATAACAAACGCTATTGATGATTTTTATAATAATTTTCAATATTATGGATGACATGTAATGTTTTTCTAGAAAAAATTGTTACTGTTCTCGAATTAAATTTCAACAATTTTCATTAGGGTCAATGTAACTTTTTTCTTTAAATTTTCAAACAGTAAAATTTTTTTATGTCAAGAGGGGGGTATTTGTAATATTACATTTTTTCTCACATTTGAATCGAATCTTCAATTCGAGATCTATGAAACTTTATAGTAATATCAGAGTTATCTATAGACGACAAACTTTTTGACGGAGAATTTATTATCGTAAATGTTTGTTGCATTGTTCCATGGTGTCACCGAGGCAGGGTTAACAAAATTACTAGATAATGGTTTATTCAAATCGAGATATATATAAAAATTTAAAATAATAGTTTCAAAATAAAGTTTTATTGAGACAGATGTAGAATGTGAATTCTAAACTTGTAAGTTATAATTTTTTGGTGACGTGTCTGTAAAATCTATACCGAACAAGGCGTTGGCTCTGTGATTTGTAACTTAGGTTTTTCCTGTTCTGCCCTCTCTAGAAAAATGGCTGGCTTTGTGTTGTAAAATTTTGCTCTGAATCATTTTCGTTTATTAATGTTTTAAATTGCGTTTTAAAAAGTTTATTGTGTTCTATTTTGTTAACATATAGCTATTAGTGTATTCAAGCCAATAGCCACTGTTTTTCAACTGTAAACTAGATAAGTATTTTAGTTCGTAGTTACTCTAAAAAAAATTAGGCTTAAGATATAGTTCTTTGTGTATTTGTATAAATTCATCTGAAGATTATAAATTCATTTGCTCTGAAAACTGGATTTCTCATTCATAGGCGATAGATCCATTCACAATTTATCAAGAATCTATTTCATTGGAGCCGACAACTATCCTTAGGTTAATAGGTGGAATGCTATTCCAACCGATTTAAGGAAAAATTGGTAGCACGGCAATCCCTAACTGACTTCTTATATTTATTTTTAGAGGAGTTGAACAAATTTTTTAAATGTTGAGATCTGTAAACTTGATAGAGATAATACAACTCATCACATTCATCTTTAAGAGTTTTTAGTTCACCTGTGTACCATTTATTGTCAGGTCTTGCATTTCTTCTCTTGGGAAAAATTAAAGGAAAATCAGTGTTAACAGCTTTTAAGTATGTGTCCAGAAAATTTTGAATTTTTTATCCCTATCTGATTTATAAACATCAACCACACAACAGATCCATAAGCTCCAAGAAATGAGATATATTACAATAATTATTAGCCTTATTTTATCAAATCTGTGATCCATAGAAAGAGGAGCAGGCTTAATGTTATGTCAGCTTCAAAAAGTAAGGCATTATGTCTGAAAGAGCTGTATGAATGACATCTACATTGTATCTACTACGTGTATATTTTGTTAATACATTATCTATACAAGATCCGGGTTACTATCCCTGGTCTTGTGATATTATTATGGTAGGACTTAAACCAAAACTATCGAGCATACTGCATAGTTGTGTTTTTTCTTTATACTCACGATCAAAGTTACATTAAAATCACCACCAATAATTATCAAAAAACCTCGTTTTTAAAATCAACAAAAGAATCTCATACACAACAATTTAGGAAGGCAGTGAAAACAGCAATCATTGTTATAAGGCGGTAAATTGAAAGAAACAGCTACCGTACCTATTACTTTTTTTCTGGGATCTCAATGGCACAAGTTCACATACCATTTCAGTGGATAATTTGTTACATCTGTAAGATCGTTGATGACAATATTTTCTTTTACAAATAAAGCAGCTCCTCCCCTGCTCTTATCAGATCGACAAAAATAAGATACAGACTAAATCCCGGAATTGATATACAATTCATCTCAGATCTCTGAGCCAATGCTGCTACTGCAATAATTTTCACACTATATTGAGTCGTTAAAAGAGCAAGATCATCAATCTTGTTTGTCGGCCCTGTAATTTCAGAACAGAATGTATCTGTTTGAGGTTTTGGTTTTCTAGTTTGACTAAGAACTACAGGTATTGGTAGGCCAATTTGGTGTGCAACCAGGCTGAAGTTGTTGACCATACTATGACCATAATCAACCTCTGTCATGAGCTAAAAGTTTAAATTCAATTCTTCCATTTGAATGTCGGAAGACAAAGCGTCCCGACAAGGTAGGAACCACACCTATAGTATCCTCAGAGCCTGCAATGTATTATTTCAACTCTATGCAAATAATTAATTGATGATCTCCTATTCAAGTGGGAAGAGAGAAACAAGTTTGTTTCCCATTGAGAGAGTCACCACTTATGGTACAGATCCTTTTGACAATTCTCATTTTCCCCTCTTTATTAGTGTGAAGACCGTGCCTAGTATGTTCAACAGCAGAAAGATCCCATGTCTCTAGCAAACCATAGCATTCTTAGAGATAGTTTCCCTCAGATGGTCATTGAGTGATTCTATCAAGATATTCACAGATGAGGTGGGCGGCATGTCATATCTGTACGGTACAGTCCCCATGATTAAATTAGTATGTCTTATTTGAAACAGCAAATTCTCAACTGCAAGTCTGAGAATTACAATATCTTTTTCGTTTGCTGAAGAATCAAAGTCATTTGTTCCCCCCATTATAATTAAGAAGTCGTCCTTATTCAACTGCATCACCTCACTACAATTATGTACTGACTACAATTAGGTCCATGTTATAATGGCAGAGTACTATTGATAATACTGTTGCTGTCCTTTTCTATCATACAACAAAACAGATAGCACTATCTCTCTCAAGCTTTGCAATGTTGTCTGTTGCCAGAATATTTTATTTTACTTTTGACATGACTGTACAAAAGTAAACAAACAATTCTCAGTTGCCATCTTTTTCTTCATTCTATCAGAATAGTTGAGTACACAAGTCGTATAATTGATTTGGAATGTATTCTTGAAACAATGGAATAATTTTCAGACATTACCGTATGAGAAACACAAATCAGCCTGAAATATTTTGAAAGTTGATAACTAACCATCCTAGACTTTATCCATGCTACAGTTAGCCTAAACAAGAAGGTTTGTTAAACCAGAAGGTTTGACAAACCCCCAAACATCAGTTTCTTCTTTAAGAAGAGAAATATTTTTTTAACTTTAAAAACTAAAAGCTGATCAGACAGTTCTGGCTGACAGAGTAATGACGCTGAGGAGAGGTAGAAGTGGGGCTAGCAATCTAGTCTCCCCTCAAGCCAGCTAGTGGAAAAAGCTTTCAACTTTTCTTCTGAATAATTTCACACACTTTTCCATCACCTACCTCCAGAGACAGACCGAGCTGACCCGTGGCTGGACTTTCCCTTGTTTCCCATTCAGACCATGGCAACTTAAATAAATAAATATGATTTTATTGCCGTTAAATTCTTAGAACAATAGGCAAAGTCAAATATCTGTCAATGAATATCCCCAGAAATTTTACATCGCTTATTGCATCCACACAATCTAAGCCACCTCTAAGGGTGAAGTGCATAGTCTGTGTTTTATTCTCCTTGAGCATGAAGCCGTTAGCCCTAAACCATGTCGCTGCTTGTATCAGAGTGGTCTCAGTTAGATTTTTAAGATTTTGAAGGTCAGTACATTTATTGATAAATGTTGTGTCATCAGCATACAGTATTGAATGGCAATTTAGAACTGCAGGAAGGTCATTTATCATAAGAATAAAAAGCAATGGCCCGAGAACTGATCCCTGTGGGACACCGAATTTTACACATGCTACATCTGATCTCTTATCTCCAATACACACCACTTGTCTACGTCCCACAAGATAAGTTTTAAATAAGCTAAGATCTGCTTCACTAATGCCATAAAATTTCAATTTATCCAGTAAGAGAGAGTGCACAACACAATCAAAAGCTTTGCTCAGGTCACAAAAGGTCACTTGAGCATACTCTTTATTTTCAAAAGTGCTCAGAATATTCTTGACAAGAGCATCCATGGCTCCAGTAGTTGACCTACCCTTAACAAATCCATTCTGAGCATTACTTATAATATTGTGCTCTTGAAGATATTCATATAACTGCCTATGCATTATGGTCTCAAGGACTTTTAAAAAACATGGCACCTATGAGATGGGACGATAGCTACCTGGAATATCTTTAGGCCCCTTCTTATAGACAGGTACAATTCTGGAAACTTTTAGCACTTCAGGAAAAACTCCATCTCTCAGGCATCTATTTATACAATATGTGAATGGATTTATAATATTATGAATAATTTTCTTCAATAGATTACTTGAAAAGCCGTAAATATCAACACTGGATGAAGCTTTGAAACTAAGTACTATATCAAGCACTTCACGTGTGGAGACTTTGTGAAATGAGAATTTGGGCTTATCCTGGTTAAGAGGGAAATTGAAGTTTTGCTCCAATAAATTAATTGCTGTTAAATTGGGCCGGTCAATTTTATCATGAACATCCATCACTGCGTCCAAGAAAAACTTATTCATTTCATTGGGTGTGAATGGAATTGGATCTTTTTGAGCCTCTTCCCGGACAGATTTTATTATTTTCCATGCGGCTTTGCACTTATTACTAGTAGACTCAATTTTAGAAATGTTATATGTTTTCTTAGCTCTATTAATTAACTGCTTATATGATCTTCTTATATTTAAATATGCCTTCCTAGCTTCATCAGTATTATCTCTCCTTGAAATATCTAAATATAACAATACTGTGTTTTTCATTTTCGCTAATTGCAGTGTGTACCAGTTTTTTAGTTTTAGTTTTTCTTGTTTTCTTTGCGCCTTGATGATTATTCACAGCTATTCCTTCTTTCAGGAATGAACATATTAAAATAATAATGTATTATATTGAAAAATCTATTAAATATCTGTTCAGATTTCAAAGAATGAGTTTCACGCACAAATGTGTTCCAGTCTACATTGGAGAGTGAATTCTTAAATAAGTCGAGATTTTCATCTGTCATTAGCCTAGTTACTACTGTCTTTCTAGTCTTTCTACCGTCTGTATTGGAACAAATATTTAAGTCAACCCAAACACAATCATGGTCTGAAAAAGGAAATGCCAGAACATCACATGCAACACTGTCAATCCTGATATTTGTAAAGATATTATCCAAACATGCAGAACCTCTGGTAGCCTTATTATTATGGCAGGCCAAATTGAACTGCCTTAGTAAATTCTTTAATTCATGTACAGTTGCTTTGTCCTGCACAATATCAAAATCGGAGTTAAGATCACCTCCGAATACAATACTATAGTTTCTCCATTTTGGTCTACTAAAGAAATTCAATACATTCTCAAGCCCTTCTAAAAAAACACTAGAATCGCCCAAGGGTGATCTATTTATAGAGACTAGAGCTAATTTCAGTTTATCTAAAGATATACCAGTAACTTCAAAATTTTTTTCACAATTGAAACAACTTAGATCTAAACAATTGCTATCTGGTACTAGCTCCGGCCTAACATAGATTGAAACTCCTCCATGACTGTAATTTTCTCTACAATAACTATTAACCAGAACATAGTCATCTAGTTTATGAAAAGGAATATCGTCCATCCTACACCAGTGTTCGCTCAAGCGGAGAGCATGAAAATCATTATCATTCCCAAACTCATTCAAAACTACATGTTTTTTATTAATTCCTTGTATATTCAGGAAGCCCACTCTGAATTTTGAATTTCCTCTGGAATTGTCGATAAATTTATCCGAATTGACCCCCTCAATCCCATCACGATCACTATTGCTGTAACAATCGATATCAGTATTTT
This sequence comes from Nilaparvata lugens, assembly GCF_014356525.2. Taxonomy (NCBI): domain Eukaryota; kingdom Metazoa; phylum Arthropoda; class Insecta; order Hemiptera; family Delphacidae; genus Nilaparvata; species Nilaparvata lugens. Next base: position 17,683 of record NW_024090443.1, read on the forward strand.
CATTGAGTGAATTTACAATGTTTCGCTCAGGAACATACCTGATATAGCAATGTCTAAAAAATTGTGCTCATCAAGTGATTGTTGGTTGTCTGACAACCGCGACAAGTTTGAGGAATTCATCTCAGAAAGGAGAATTTGAGAGGGAGACTGGGTCACAGGATTTTGAAATTCTATGAGAGAGGATGGCTGCTGGAACTGAATGGGACTAACAGGATTAGGTGTGACTCTACGGGTTGGCTCTACAGGTGATTCAGGGCCAACAATACTAACCTCATTCGTGATGGTCACAGAACAATCACATAAACCACACCCTACACTTTGCTTATAGTTATTATTTACATAGTCACTCATAGTCTTTCCCAGTACTCTCTTTGTCGAATTTTTGTAATGAAGTCCTTTTCTCCTGAAATGATGACGCACCAGTGTACTGCTCACATCACTATATTTAATTGATGAAATTCCTTTATATTTGATTGTTCTATTTAGAATAGCCGTGTTGGTGAAGCAGATGTCATCATTGATAGAAGGTGAATCGAAGCGAGATGGTATGGCACTTACTATAATATTTGTTCCAATGTCAGCAGACTCAATCAAATCCAGACCCTGTATTACGGTTAGATAGCCGGGTTCATATTTACCGAAGTCATTTGAGCCTGCCATGATAAATACGTAGTCAGATGCTTTTAAATCCTCAATAAAACCCATACCTCTTTCAATCACTTGTTTCATCTTTGCTCCAGGCGGACAATGAATGAATACATCGAAATCATCAAGATTATTCAGGTACTTGTGCATGTCTCTTCCCTGGCTGTCCGACAGAACAACCACTTTTCCTTTTTTACAGGCAGAGCGATTTCCTAATTTTTTCAATTTCGGTTGGTTGAGGGGAGATCTATGAACTTGAGCTCTCATTCGGAAATTTCTCTGTCCAGACTCTGGTGGTGATGATAACACTTCACTGTCAGCTAAAACTGAAAAACGATTTCTTGTGATCAGTGGATTTGGAGGCGATACATGGACCATTTTGAAAGTCGTTCTAGGCTTCATGAAAGAGCCTGCAGAATGTAGATTGTGTGTGGATGTATTACAATCAATTTCTTCCACATCCAACACCGATGAAACTCTCTTCGAATCAGCCTCCAATAACTTTATTATCTCCTTCTTTGAGGCAATCTCTAATTTAAATGAATGCACTGCTTCCTCCAAGTCTTTCACTCTCAATTTCAGAGCGCAGATTTCACTCTCCGCCTGTTTTTCATTGGACAATGAATCCTCAAATATCATAGTTCTGTTTTCCCTTTCAATTCTCAACCTCTCTATCAGAGCCTCTTTTTCAAAATTCACATCGTTTAGCATGTTCTTTAAATCAGAATTCACCTTTAGTGCAGCGTCGTAATTGTTCAAAAGCGAGGTGATCAAAGGGATTAAATCAATGACTGCTTCATTTGAGACTTTATCACAGATATCAACCAAAGTGACGTGAAGATCAATAGCAATATCTATAACTGCGTTGTTAATAAGGCCCTCCTTCAAACCATCAATATCTGTTTCCATGCCTAGAATCAAATTGTTTCGACTCACTCTGGTACATATTACTCTACTCAAAGACATTTTCAAGATGAAGTCTCAGTATGATGTGATTGGGAGTAGGAGTATTATAAGAGGGATGAGAAGGAAGCGTCAAGAGGGCAATCAAGACGAAAGAAGAAGGAAGCCCCTGATTGAGGATGGTGTAAGGATTTATTGAGTAGGCTATTTTAATTTGAAAAACCTGCTTCACGTGAAACAAGCTATAAGAGGTCAATTTGAATTTGTTGTTATGACAACTGAAGAACGCCACAGGTTGCCAAAAATCAATCAATACAATTCCCGAGATAAGGCAAGTCGACGTTATCTGAGTCAGTTTGAGATTATCTCCAAAGCTGTCTTTTGAAAACGGATCGGTATTAAGAGCTGTCAGTAGTGTTGTAGTGTTTGTTCCATTAATAGAGAAACAGCTGTTTTCAACAAGTAGGATCAAAGCAATTCGAACAAGTAAACAATTGAATACCTCCACTGTCCGATCAAACGTGTAGCCTCATACGATTAATGTGTGCAATAATTACTTACAGCTTAGTAACTTTCAGGTATGTACAGTTGCAGAAAGATGTGGTTTAACCGATTAGACTAGTATGATTTCAAAATTATAACAAATCAATCTGAATTTTGACAAATTTAGAAGAGCAATATTCCCATCCAAAACTGTATCTTGGCAGTCTTGCCAACTCCTTAGGATGGACATCAACTGTATAATGGTATCGTTCCAAATTCAATTTATTTTTCCATATTGTTTTGATTTTAGAAATTCCAAATTAATTATGCCTTGAATAATGCTTTTTAAACTGTCATATAACATGTTCAAATAAAAAACACAATAATCAAATAGTCTAAAACACAATTCTGTCTAACGTTTTGAAAAATCATTGGCAACAAGTTTATTTTAATTTTTCAAATTGATTGAATTCTCAGAATTTAATAACCTTCCTTAATTTTGTTTTGTATTAAAATAGATGTAGCATAACTAATTTTATAAAACCAAAATATGTTAAAAATTCACATTTAAGTCTCACAGAGATAAATAAATCTGAATTCTAATAAAAATGTTTTCCTCTCAAATTCCAAAAAAATCTAGTTGATAATATTGAAAAAAACCAATTGCTTTTGCTCTACCATCAAATGCTAAGCAACAACAATTTTACATTGTTCCCGTCTGGGAACTGGTGGATCGCCCCCTTTTTTTCAAAGGTTTTCAATGTGGTAATTGAAATGATTGATTTCTCTGTGTATGCTCAATTAGTTGCATCATTCGAGGGGTAAGTCGAGATGTCTGAAGTGATTACTAGTAGACATGAGTCATTGATTGTTTCGATTCCTTCCTTAAAGATTTTTGAACATGTTTGATTATATAATTACTTTTCAAAACAGGACATCAATAATTAATGACAAATGATGAATACCACTGTTCAATCATTTAATGTTACAAATGGTGGAGGTTATGCCGAGCTTATTTCTGCATTGCACTAATAAATTAATAAGAAAATAATAAAAACATTAGAGCAGATTAATCTAATGCTAAATGTTGGACTTTCCCCATCCCTCAAATTATAGAATACATAAATGTTTGCAAAACTCAAATCAAAAGTTCTTGAAATCAAATTAAATTGAATAGAACTAAAAACTGGCATTTGATCAGTGAATTAACTCCAATACAAAATAGCAAACCATTTTGAATGAATTTTTATCACAGGAAGAAAGTGTACCTATTGTTATTTTGAAGTAAGTTGTGTTTTCAATGAATGTTTTATTTCAATGCCAAGGTTATTAACTATCTGAGCCTACTAATTGATGGAATATTGAGTGCAAATGCTATATAAATTTTTATTTGAATTATTATTATATTGTTGGTGCCTTCTGAGAAAAAGGTCACCAATAAGTTACTTAGTAGCTACTACTTGGGAGAGCTTGAAATTGCCAACTAATGAATGATAATATTTAGAGTTTTTTGGAGGACCAGCCAACAAATTAATGCTGGCAAGAATGATCATGAAAAATGTCTGACTTACGTGTAGTGAGAAGTTTCTGGAACTATGAGCTGAGCCTAGGAAGTCGTACACAGATGCTGAGTTGGACATCAACATAGGGCATAGATCAAAGAAATCAAAAGTATTGGAAATTCCCTAGCTTAATGGGGCAACAAGATCTGGTATTGGGAAACTCTATTTTAAAAATAACTTGAAGCACTGAAACTCGTAGAAGTTGAGTTGATCAAGCAGCAACAGGCGATGAGATTGCGATACATTTTCACAAAAGTAGATAAACTGTAATACATATGAGATAACTAATTAAGGTTCACACAGTTAGTAAAGAATCTTTTAGTGTACTGTGACATGAATAATGACATGAAAACCGAACAAAAAGCTAATAATATGTGAAGAGCAAACTGTGGCGTCTTTCATGTTTTACATTGCATCAATGAGAGGGAAGAAAGTGAAAGTGTAAAATCCGGGGCCTTGCATGAAAAAACAGAAAGATCCAAAGCTAACTAAATCTTTCATAATTGCAGTATTAGTGAGCGCGCGGCAAATTCAAGGCATTCTTCGGGCATCGGTGGAAAATTTAAAGACGATGGCCGGAACATGGCCCCCCTGAAAAACGAACAGTTTTTGAATGCGGATGAGAAAAATACAGAATAAGAAAGGATTATACAAAGGAAAATAATGGAAAAGCACTCTCAAAGGGCAATGAACGTTCTCCCTTATTGGCTGAAATAACAAATGATTGGCGACTGTGGCCAGTTGACTTGAAGTTTTGAATGCACAATGGTAGCAGCATATCCAAATGATAAGATATATGTTTAATTCTATTCTAATAGTTGAGTAAGACAATAACGAAGTATATACAGTGTGTAATGCAAGCAATGAAAATAATGCATTAATTTACAAGAGAGGGTGCACCTTGTTGATGGGTCTGGTAATGTTCCCAGATGCACATTTGATGGTAACAACACGTACAAGTTTGTCCTTACCAGGGTGTAAGGCGACAATTCTTCCTATAGGCCAATTCAGTGTTGGAGTGTTCATGTTCTTTACCAATACCAAGTCATTGAGTTCTAGGTTTTTCTTAACACCAGCCCACTTGGTGCGATTAAGCAAAGTGTTCAAATATTCTTTGGACCAATGGTTCCAAAAGAATTGCGCCATTTGATTGAGAAGTCTCCAGCGTCTAGTCAAAAGTATCTCCTTACCTTCCATAGGTTGCAGCGGGGCAGTCAGTGGGGCTCCCACCAGGAAATGGCCAGGAGTGAGAACAGTGGCGGCTTCGTCAAGCTGCAAAGACAATTCGGTCAGTGGCCTACTGTTCAAAATTCTTTCAATTCGAGAGAACAGAGTAGAGTACTCTTTGTAGGTGAGGTGACTATCTCCTATGCAGCAATACATCAGTGATTTAGCTGACTTGACTGCAGCTTCCCAAATCCCTCCCATTGAAGGAGCATATTTTGGAATGTGTTTCCAGATTACTCCTCAGTTAGCTAGAAAACAAGTTACATTGCTTGAAAAAGATTCCATCAATTTTGAAACTTTTTGTAGTTTTTGAGCAGTGGCAATAAATGTTTTTGCATTGTCACTGTAAATTGTGTGGGGCATACCTCTATGAGCAATAAACCGTTGGAGGGCAGCAATAAAAGTATTAGTATCCATTGATGACAAGAATCCAAGATGTGTAGCCTTGGTGGCGAAACACACAAAAGTACAGAGATAACCTTTGGTTATTTGAACGGTGTGAAGAGTGGAAGATTTGCACAGTAATGGACCAGCAAAATCAAGGCCACAAACGTTGAAAGGTTTGTTGACGGTGACACGTTCAGCAGGTGATGGTGCCATTTGCTGTTGTATATTATTAGATGTTTAGGGATTACCCCAGAGCGAAGTGAAGAAATTTCATTTTTTGAACCACAGAAACGACAATCTTTCTGGTGATTTCTATTTCATTTGCATTGACAACAATGGATTCAGTGGGGTCCAAGGAGGCTAACTCCTGTACTAGAGTATTTGCAGATAAAATACAGGTAATTGTCAATAGGTTCTTCTTCAACAATGGCCAACACAAATAGTGGATTGGGCTTCATTTCAGGCACAGTTTCAGGTGTATTATGCTCTGAAATAGGGGAATTTTTGAAAGAGCAGCAGAAAGAATTGCAAGCATGCCACCAATCAATGCATGATACAAGTTCTACAGGTGAAATTCCATGGGAAGCAATGTCAGCACAGTTATTTATAGATGCCACATGATCCCACATTTCAATGTCAGTCAGCTGTGTGATTTGTTGAACTCGATTAGCAACATATATTTTGAGTTTGAACATAGGAGTGTTTATCCAGTCCAAAGCATTTTTTGAGTCGGTATAAAGGAGATTAGCCTGTAATTTATACTCAGTGAGAGTGGGTAAAACCACCGAAAATAATTTGGCAAGTAGGTAGTAGGCAACCTGATAGTTCTAGTCTGGGTATGGTTAGCGTTTTTAATGGTGCTACATGACTTTTTGCAGCTATGAGGCGGCAGTCAATGAAGTGACTGTCTCTCTCCTCATGTAGGTATAGAGGCAGGCAGCAAATCCTTTTTCAGATGCATCAGCGAAACCGATGAGGTGAGTGGTTGAGTCACATGATGCTAACAATCTGGGTATTATGATGCAGTCCAAACATTTCATATTTGAAGTCAAGCTTTTCCAATGACTCTGCAGCAGCGTGGGCACTTCACTGTCCCAGTCCAGTTGCTGCGACCAAAGAGTGCACATGAAGAGCTTAAAGAGCATGATAAGTGGAGTAAGCCAACCTAATGGGTCATATACTCTTGCAATGGAAGACAGAATGTTTCGTTTAGTAATCTTTCCATTGAATGAGTCAATGAAGTATCGAAAATTGTCAGCACGGGGGCTGAACACAATTCCTAAAACTTTGGAATGTGTGTTTTCATCAAATAAACACTCCTTATTCTCTAAATGCTCTTCAGGAAGGTGAGAAATCAATATTGGAGTATTTGAATTCCATTTCCGAAGTTCAAAAGAACCGAGTGCAAGCAAATCAATGAGTTCATTGACCAAAAATTGAGCTTCTGATAGCGAGCTAGCTCCTCCAAGAATATCGTCCACATAGGTTTGTGTAGATGAAACCTTGCTAGCAAGGGGAAAGGCTTCACCTTCATCCTCAACAAGCTGTTTCACCATGCATTGGGCTAAGAAAGCACTAGCTGTCAGTCCATACATTACTCTGTTTGTAATTCAAATTCTTTAGTAGGCTCATGTGAAGATGGCTTCCAGAAAATATTCTGGTATTTACAATCTGAAGGTCTTAACAATATTTGACGGTACAAGTAGCTTACATTTAAGATTTCAGACGGGTTTTTTTGCGCAATTACCGAGAAATAAGGAAAAATTTTTGCGCAATTAAGTTCCCACGAGCGTGAAAGAAAACTTTTAAGTTTATGCTTGTTTAAGACTAGAGAATACTCATTGGGCAAGTTGATAACCTCTTTAAAGTCTCCTTCACTATCAATATCAATTATGTGTATGCAAATTTCACCACTATCAGGAAATGTGACATTGGTTACAGTAAACCAATCGTAAGCCAAATGGTCAAAACCCCAATTTGCTTGCGGGTCTGCATCAATTGAAAATTCATTAAAGCTTGCGCAATCGAAATAAGCACTCATTTTATCGTCTTATCAGTTCGAACGTTTCAAAGCAAATGACACCTTCTGTTGCTGCAATTCGACGCGTGCTATACTTTCCTTATCTAATGTGATGTTATGTAGTGAAATCCATCGCTCGTGCCAAGGTTATAGAGAGAGAGAAATGGTAATGCGCTCCTATGTGTTTCTCTCTCACACAAGTAGCAGACTGGTATGCACCCAATTCGGGCCTCCTCGCGCGTTGCTGCAAAAGCCATGTGTGTTGAGTTTGCTCTCCTTTACTTCGTCATCCGTATACGAGCATATGCCTCTTTCCGCGTAGCGGAGCACAGCATTTTACGAATGAGGAGTAAAGAGAGAATAGAGAATTCATTCCGTTCTCCACTATGATCGACCGTTCGCTACTACTAGCAGTTGAATTGGATGCTACGAAGTCTGCTTTCCCTCGCCAGCTCTGCTTTCCCTCGCCAGCTATGCTTACAATTAAATTGTTACCGCTCGTTATAGATTTTCTTTTGGGGCTAATACAAACCCAGCATATTGACCAAGACCCATTTTCGATGTAATCAAATCTCCCACCTGTTCCTCAGTCAAATTATGTTGTTTAGCCTCTATCCAATTCATATTAAAACTAACTTTTGCTTACTCCTTACAATATCGTAGGCCATTTTGTGAATGAATAATTTTAAATAATCTATAAAAGCGGGTGAACATTGCAGTCTCATCACAGTATCTTTTTCAGAATTTGTAATCAAGGTTGTTAGTTCATCATTAACCTTTTTAACAGCAAGATCCAATTCATCTTTCTTAATAAAATCTTTTAAATCAGTTTTTCTGCATATTGCTCATTAATTTGTTTAATCAGACCATTAACAGCATCCTTTGTAACGAATTGTTTAATCCCATCAAAAATAGTAGCTTTTATTGCGTCTGCCATTCCAGATAATCTTTTTTCAAATTCTTCCTTAGTTATATTTTTACTAGTCAATTTCTCCAAAACAGTATCTAAATATTTATTATCAATTACTGACGGTTGTGTTTCATTTACTTTAGTAAAATTTCTGTACTAAGCTGTTTCAGTTTAGTGTTAAGATAGTTTCTGTCCAAGATCTCTAAATTTTTAATTTTATCAGAAATGGCTTTCAATTTTTCGTCCAAATAAGATTTATCAACCTTATTTTTGTCAATACTAACCAACTGGGTTGAAAAGGTATCTGATAAATTTTTCACTTCTCCTAATGCACTCTGTAGAGTTGTGTTCTCTCTATGATAACTTTATCAATATTTGCACTAAAATTCTGTAATGAACTTTTAACAGCTTCACTGATTCCTGCTGATTTATTGAATCAATTATAGTCTGTGTTATGACATCAATATTACAGGAAACCTCAGCAGTTGAAGCGGTAGCAGTAGGTGTTTCAATCCGTCCGAATCGATGCAAGGTCATCGTGACACTAAATAATTAGTTTTGCTTCTCTGAGCTCTTCTAGTATAGATGAAATCTCAACATCATGAGCAGAATTCATAGAAGCTTTTGAGGAATAGAGTAAATTTAATCTTTCCACTAGTTCATCAAAACTATCAAAGTATTGGTAATTTCTTTCATGAGAAATATTTTTTGCAAAATTCAACAAACCTTGTCCCTTCTTTTTAACAAGTTTTTTACTGGGAAATAATTTCTGAATCAATTGCGATTTAATTCCATGATTACGTTTAACATAGCCTCTTCGATCTAAATGTACGCCAGTAAGTAATAAGATACGTTTGTACTTGTCAAGGTCATCATTATTATAAAGATTTCTGTTTGGTCTCGCTTTGAATAATAATTCGAGTAATCTGCGAGTTAATTGAATTCTTTCTTTATCAACATCTATATATCCATTATCAAATATTACCTGTATATCACCGATATAATACTTTTCACTTTGATGTTTGTATGGAACTCCATAAGTAATTGAATTATTCAACTTTTCGTTATGAAACACTGTTAGGTATTTGCTCAACAAATCATTGATTCTGCTAGCACCAAGTGAACTCCCATCATCATCATCATCATCATCACCATCCTCCTCTCCTCTTCCTCATCTTCATACTCATCATCATCATCATCTTCATTATCAATTTCCATACTCTCTTGTTCCTCTTTTACTTCTTCCTTTTTAGGTGTAAAATCATGATTAGAATGCAATGTAGATTTGGTTTTTCCCAATTCAATTATAGGTTCAATTAATGGCGAAAGAGATTTCCTATTGAATTCATCCGTTCGTTTTTCAAAATTAATAAGGCTTTTATGCTTGTCACTAATCACCTTTCGTAATGTCTTAATCGTTTCTATTAAATTCTCCTTCCTGTTATTTACTAAGCTATTTCCTCTCCTCTTCCTCCCCCTCCTCCTCCTACTCTTATGTGTTTTAGACAACATGACTGCACAAAGAATTAATCTCTACTGAACGGAAAGAATCGTGTCCAGTGAATCCCGATATTTTCCTTCCTTTATATTACATTCTTTTAAAATTGTAAGAAAATTATGCGGTTACGATTCCAAACTGTATGACAAAGTTTACTGAAATCTTTATAAGACATATCTCCTCCAACATGATCTCTGTGAATTAATTTGAGACTCAATAAATCCATCTTAAAAATTATTATCATATTTGCGTTATCTCTAGTGAAATGTTCCTGTGTGGCACCATAACTCTGAATTAAATATGCAGTATCAATATTACGATGACGACCCATTGTAAAATATTCTCTAATCTGTGGCACATTACTCAGTTGCAAGTCATCAAAAATTACCAAGCTATATTCAGGGATTCGGTTTGGATGGGGAATTTGGCTCACATCATCTTTCATGTGAAAACCGATATTTTTCAAACCTGCAAATACCTGTTTTAAAAAGACATATTTTGGTTGATATAAACTTTTACTAAATAAGTAAATGTGCTTAAATTTTAAACCATTTTCAGCAAATACTAAATTAAATAAGAGATTTGTTTTTCCCCCAGCACTAGGAGATATAATTAACATTCGTGCATTGTGAGGTAGTAGATCTCCATTTTTACAAAATGCAGGCTTTTCTTTATTTGTAATTAAGGTATCAAAGTTAACAATTGGTAATTGGCTCATGATTACAAACGTACAGTACGTGATCTGATAAGCCACTGAAAAATTTTTACAATATTTAGAACAATGACCGAGCTCATGATGACGCTACTTGTGTGAGAGAGGCGTTTCCCAGAGATTGGAATGCAGAGCAACACTCTCCACCTTCTCTCCACATCATCAGACAGATTATGGATGTTCAAAAGATTCTTATATTACGAAATGAGAACCAATTTTTTATGATGTCAAATAATACTTCTAATATATTTTCAACAAATGTACATCATGATATTTACAATAAAATCTTCGATAGATTATTTACAATAAATGTACATGTTATTTACAATTGAGTACAAAAGATTATTTTTCATCTAATAATTGATCTTTACTAATATAGCTAGGTTTAGAAAATCCAATCCATTTCACTAACAATCCTTTTTTATCACGTTTTAATATTTTTTCAATCAAATACACTTGTCTCTCCGTTTTGTTTAATTGCGTTTTTTTAATTTCTTCTGCATAAAACCGACCACTAATTACTTCACCGTTTAGATCTCTCAGTGAGTAGGTTATAGGTTTGGAAGGGAAAATGGAGTGAATCACAAAATACTCTGCGCTCCAGTTTATGTTATAAGATTTATCAAAAAATAATCGTTTCTTCGAGATTCGCACGATATCGCCTAGCTTAAATTTTGGTTTTGAATTTTTCAATTTATATCGTCTATTGAATGCAGAATTCAATGACGATAAAACATGTGTACGATCTTTCCTGCGAACATCTTTAGGTTTCATTCTAATTGAACTGTGCACTGTAGCATTATAATTTTGAACCAAACTGTCTAGATTGGTTAACCAGTTTTTTGTTCCGTGCTCAGTTAAATATCTATAAATTTTTGCTTTAAGTGTTCTATTAAACCTTTCAACTATGGAGGCTTTCTTATCAGTAAAAACATGGTAATGTTTAATACTATATTTATCTAATAATGCTTTAACTTTTGAATTGAAGAATTCTGTTCCCTGATCTGTTTGGAACAGCTTAATGCCCTTATTTTTAGAAATAATTGGTTGGAGAGCGTTAAATACAGATTGACTTGTCTTGTCTTTTAATGGTACACAATATGCAAATTTTGTAAAACAATTAATAACAACTAAGATATATTTATAACCCTTATTAAAACGTGATAAACTTATCATTTCAATAAGGTCTGCTTGAAGGAGATCTTTTTCACTTTTCAGTTCATACTTGCGAGTGGGATAGTTCACACGCGGCACGCTATGAAGCTCTAAAGCTAGCTTAGATCTAATAATATTCATGATATTTACAACAGACAAATCAAATTAGTGGTGTTGGATGATTGTCACGACACATACTGATCAATCAGTTGAAGTGTTGAGACTATAATGACCGAAAGGGAGAGTATTCAGACCATCTTCTGCAATGTATCTCTTATCATCATAAGGACTCAGACAAATTTTTGCACATTCGACCTGAAACATACTATGGTTATAGGATCTTAACATACTAAATTTTTCTACATGTACACTACGTTCAAACAATGATTTCTTATACAAATTAAAATTAAGTTTTCTACATTTAACCGATGACTTTACTCCTTTTGCTACGCATTTATTTACAACCTCGTCATCATTCTCATTACAAACTAAAAAGCTGTAAAGTTTCGATCTAAGACCTATAAATTTAGAGATCGGCCTTGAGCCCGTTTCATCCTTAAACTTACCTACAACTTTATTTCTCTCCATGGAAAAGCAAGGGTGGGCAGGTGGATAGTTGGAAGTATCGAAAAGGGTCAAATTATCTTTGATCAACTGATACACATCTTCGACTTTTAGGTTTAGAAGAAAACTGTCGGTATCGGTCATACAGAGTTCTACGCGGTTCCAGGGTACGATTTTTTGCAACTTGCAATAGAAAAAATCGTACATATGGAATTTACTCAACTCCAGTACGGAAAAGCCGGAATAGACAGGTTTGTTCATTTTAAGTTCCAATTTACGAGAGAAAACCGCGATCACGTCCGGACTAATTATTTGCCAGCGTTTACATAACGGATTTGAAATGTACTTGTCTAATCGTTTTTCGTCTGTAATAATTTTAACATTAATGTGTTTCCGAACTGATTGTATAGTCTTACCAAAACAAAGATTACAACATGCCTTAAAGAAGGATATTTCAAATTTATTTTTCGCGTTCTGTCTATTCCGGATATTGAAGTCGATGTAGCTTTTCAGCCAGGGAGATTGGGAAAAACTAATGACGCGATGCACTTTCAATAATTTCAAACCGAGCTGAAGGTAGAGTTTTAAATTGACATAGTGTACAATGTACTTTTCACGGTTAAAAAGTGTGTTCATGAGTTTTCTGGTCACTCCCTGACCGTTCTCATTTGTCTGATACTCGGACAGCAATTCCCGCGGTGGAGTTAAGTGTAGCGGCGCGAGAGGGAAGCTGGCATGTTTATCGTGTAAATCTTTCGGGTACTCGAGATCGCATTCAATTATGTAACCAGTTCCTGAATTGCTGTCCAAATTCGCGAAATCAAGTTTGGAAATTTCTTCCTCTGTGAGGAATTTGAAATTCCCAAAAGGGAGGGGTCTGCTCATAGCATCCGCGTAAAGAGAATTAGCATCCACGTAAAGGAGATAATTAGATGGTTTTGAGGGATCGTATGTCTCAGGTAGATGTTTATTATTCGCCTCACAATAACGTTTACCGATAAATGAGACCCCGCCTCTCATTCCCGCTTCGAACATGAGATGCATGTCCGGATCTGTAAGTAATTGCAATTCGACTTTAGTGTACTTCAACATGCAATTCCAGGTGAAGTCCGCGAGAGAAAGAAAATGAGTAACATCAAGCCCGTATGAGGAAAAAAGCGTAGACCTCATAGATTCAAATACTGTTGCTAATAACATAACGTCCAAACATAAATAAAAATCGTGATATTCACCCAGATTTTTCAGCTTGAATGTTGAGAACACTCTTTGCGCATGCTCATATTCTTCGCGAGACAGAGGTGTATCAGTTAAGTCGTTATGAAAACATTCAATGGGAGGGAGCGATGTTTCCGCGAATTTTTCGGGACAGCTCATGTACGAGTAGGGATATACTCCTTTTTTCAACAAGAGCTGTCTGTGTTCGCGAGGTGGATCATGAAACACCGAAAATAATCTTTCGAACTTCTTTTCCATGTCTGTACTTTCTACCAAATTACGCACCAATACTTCCAAGGATTCAGACATAAACTTGTAGGAATCTAGAAATTTAATTTTGCCTACCGAAAGTGTTAAAAATCTCTCTGACGTATTCGCGATGCAGGATATTTCTTTTTTACATTTACCGAGCGCTTTCAGAATAAAATGCGAATCAAAACCGGAGAAATTATGGAAATAACACGAAATGTACTCCGGAGTACGAGCTGTTAAATTGCAAGAAACATGTGCTGCACATAGGTAATTACCGGTTTCATGTGCGTGGTGTCGACATTTAATATCGCTATCTGAGAACGGTTCAGCACAAAGCCCGCAGTTTACTGAATTTTGAAATTCGCGCTCTTCACTTTCGGTCAAATGTGGCATCGGAATTTCACGTTTCATATCCTCATACAAAATTTCGCCAAGATCTGTAATTTCCTGAAGAAATTTCTCCATGATTTTTTCGTCTAAACTACTCGATCTATGGAGTACAGGTCCGTAGGCGATTTCTCCGTTAACGTCGATAACAACGAAACAATACCCGCAAGGAATATGGCGTGCCGTTTTCTTGGTGTAACTACGAGTAATTTCATCGGAATCGGATTCGTCATCATCATCATTAATATTCACAACGTATGTTTCTAAATCCGCGTAAATTGTGTATTTTTTCTTTAACGTCGCGCCTAGTTTTTTGAATTTAATTGTCTCTCTGCGTTTAGGATATGAAACGCGCTGAGATTCAAACTTGGAACAAAGTTCCACATGTTTCAACAAATTTGCTTTACCATCACAATTCTTAGATTTGTTTGATGTGAACCGGTGGAAACAGAAATTGCAAATGTGTACTTCACCGTGGCATTTTGAAAGGTGGGAGAGAAGACGCGATAGCCCGTTTTTCCCGTTCGCGGTATTTACTAAACAGAAATGAGTTTTTCCTGCATCGCCATTCAACATTAAAAGATTAATTTGGTGTTTACGCGTGCGGAAAATGCTTGTACGGAAGGGGAAAAACTTTTTGTTGTCATACGCGATGACGTGAATTGCAATGTCCGGATTGAGTATTTCAAATTTCTTAATATCGCGTGTCGTCACCGGGAAATTTACACCTCGCGTATTGAGTCTGTGAGCAAACTTGCTCAAATACTTTACAGTCAAGTCCGAGTTCCTTGGCTTCTGATGGAAATACGCGAGGACCGACCATAAAAAACATTTTTCGTCAGAGAGATTTTTGACATTTATAATACATTTTTTGTTTTTCAAAAACTGGGGTGTTTGAATGAAACTGGATGTGTATATAGGATTATATTTAATCACGTTCACATCCAGTGATTCAATTTTCTTCAACACCCATCCGCTCCCATGTCTTACGAAATTTTCGAAAGATGAGAGGATTTTTCTCACAGCCAAGAAAAAATGCTCATTAAAATCTTCATAGTTCTCAAGCACGTTTAGCGCTATGTTGGAGTAACTATGTAGATTTATTAGAGATGAAACAGACTCATCAACCTTGTCATCCAGCACCACTAATTTATACAATAAAACGTTAAGCACTATGTACCACTTTACATTTGCATCATACCGTGCCGCATGCTCCCTAATTATCTCGAAAACTCGAGTTTTCGTCCTCTCAAGCACACTCTCAATGTCAATATCCTCGTCCTCAAAACTGATGCGATGGCGAACTGCGCTTGAATTGATCCCACGAAGTCTGCGTTCCCTTGGCATGATACTGAAAAAACAAAAGAATAATGATCAGGATGGCATAGGGGCAATTAATAGTATGTGTAAGGAATGTAATTCACAATCAGTTGTGAATTGGCATTCACGATGTTATCACAAGGACAGATAATGTTACATGAAAGATTGAGATTATTAACATTCGATAAAAAATGGACAAAAACTAGTCAGAATTTGTCGGCAGAAAATATGGCGAAAGACGGTTTTGTATTCGCAAGTGAACCGGACATTGTGCGCTGCGTATTTTGTTCAGTTTGTATAGGAGATTGGGAGCAAAATGATGTTAGTCAACGAACATGCAAAGTTTAGCCCGAACTGTAGAAGGAAGGAAATATAACAATTGAAGATGAGAATTACGATAATAATATTCTACGATTATATGAAGAAAGATATTTCATTTACTAATATGCCAGAAGATTTATCTGTACAAGGAGAGTACTTTGAAAAACTACCTCCACACCATCTACATTGTTACATTTGCAAACCATTAACTGATAGAGCAGACTATTTTGCAAGAAATGGTTATTTCTTACATAACTATCACTATCTACAATGTTGTTTTTGTAATATATTATTGTTGAACCATTTGAAAAAGTAATGCATTTACCGTTTTGTTTATATGCTGATGAGTGTAAGAAAAAAGAAGCTCATCATACAGATGAAGCGAAAAAATCACAAACATGCAGTATAATGTAGAAGGTTTTTTATCCTCCGAGGACAAACACTGTGCTCGGAGGAGAAAAACTGTGCTCGGAGCACAATTTTCCTCCTCAGAGGATAAAATCGAAGTAAAAATGAACTTACATGTGTTGATGCTGCGTGAATCTCCTCGAGTGTAGAGGTGTAGATAGCAGCCTATGCTACAGGTGTAGATAGCGGTCTATGGTACAGGTGTAGATAGCGGCCTATGGTATGATTGATTCCTCTCAGGTGTAGATACTGCCTTTGACTCCTCGAGTTGAGAGGTGAGAAAATGCTGTGAAAACAATGAAATATTTAATAACTGTAACCAAATATATATAAGTAGAGTACTATAAGTACAATAAATTATCGCTAGAGTGTGCTTTTCATAATAATAATATAAGCTAGAGCAAGCTAATCTGTTAGTAGTGATCTTGTCTTTGCTGATACAACATCAAGCTACTGTACTGAGATGGATAATGTGTTTGGTGCGGAGTCTGAGTTAAAGTCTTCAGATTTGTGCGTTCAATTCATTATAGATAGACATTTTAATCAATTAAGTGAATACCATTCTGTTCCTTTAGAAAAAATGTTCGGACATTTCTTTTTATCAAATTTGGGACAGAATAGTTTTGGGCTGTGCCTGTTGTTCTACCCGATCATATTCATATGATTTGTAATTATATCAACGAATAAATAAATGAATAAATAAATAAAATCGTAGGCAGACAATTGAAAAATTACAAGCTTTGAGTAAACTGGAAAATTACATGCTGGTAAACCTCATGATCACAAACAGAGAGGTATGCATAGAATTCAATGTAATAACAAAAATGAGCCTTGAAAAACATTCAAAATTGTTATGTATTTTTTAATGCTGTTTGTAAAAAAATGTTTATTTGTGTTGTAATTTCATTCTTTCTTTTATAGGTGAGTGACGATCGCATTGATAGCCCAATCTTTGTAAGTATAGTATCTCATTAATTAACTGAATACAAATATACATAATATATTGAATTATATCAAAGATCTTCATTTATTTACTTTATATTATACCCTTACGTGGTTTATGAGAGGGATTATAGTGAGAAATTAATTATGCTGGTTTGCTTCTCATAATCTAATTATAACAAAAGTTTTGCATAACTCTCTG
>NW_024090444.1:0-32781 GCF_014356525.2 Nilaparvata lugens
AAATCAATCCATCATAACTTCATAAGCATATATCATATTCACTTGTCATTTTGTTTTGAAGCGTATTCTAGAGCGTGATATGAATGAATGAATGTATGTTATGATAATGAATGAATCAATGATCTGATATGAATGAATCAATAAAAAACTCACCTAAATATCTTCGTTTATCATACGATTCCCTCACACTCAATTATATTTACATTTGAGTTCACATTCTCGATAGAAACTTGCCTGGAAATTAAGTCAAACAATTTATGAAATTCTGGCTCTTAATAATGAATCATCAACATATTATGGACACAACATAATTAAGAGCAATTATATATGGCACACAACATAAAAATAAATACAACAGAAAGAAATTTGGATAAGATTTTGTTTTATTTATAACTAGCAGGTAACCCGTGCTCCGCAAGGGTTTAACTATAAACTTGACTAGAAACTTGACTCATAGATAATTTAAAATAGGCCTATAGCCATTCTCAGTGAATTAAGAATCTATATGCAGATTTTTGAGTTAATCAGTCCAGTAGTTCATACGTGATGATGCGTCATTCGTCAATTTCCTATCCCGTACGTGTATAAGCAAATTCTTTCCTCTATTATGTTATAGACTAGGATGTATCCTGTGCTCCAACACGGGTCTAATTAAAAGCTTGACAAACTGAAAACTTGACCTACTGAAATCTTGAGGAATTTTAAATAGGCCTATAACCATCCTCGGTAAATTAATAATCTATATGCAAATTTTCAAGTGAATCATTCCAGTAGTTCAGACGTGATGATGCGTCATTCATGATTTTTCTATCCCGTATATAAGCTAATTCTTTCCTTTTATATATCATAGAAGAAGATTAGGAGAGGTTATACTTTGTAATAAATATTCACCTTTGTTAAAAGCTCAGCTATGTGTATAGCTGTTTTGGTGTGGAGGGTAATTGGTCCACAACGTACTCTAGACTTTCCTGCAGCCAGCGCCATAAAAATTATTATCTGAAAATGATCAAATTATCAAAAACGCAAATTGGAGAGGCGGATGATGATGAGTTTGTGGATTTAAGTGAAAATTTCAATATTTTTTGCAATTGTGAAGGAAGAGTTTTGTCTAGATTTGTATTTGGAAATTGATCAATCTGATGAATTCAATATTGTAGTAGATAAATTTTTTGGACTCAAAATTGTGTACGAATAATATTATCATTTAAGTTACGTAAGTAGCATAACCTTTAGACTGTGTATTCTAAATTAGGTTTGAAACAGTTTTGGCAAATGCCTGTTGTTTTTACCTGAATTGTATTTGCATATGAATAAATAAATAAATAAATAAGTTTAGAAAACTTTATAACAATAAAAATGATTGGAAAGTGAAATTGAAATTTACAATTTTAGTCTAAAATAAACATGAAACATAAATTTCGAATTTAGATGGCTTAAATTGATAAATCAATTAGAAATATTTCACTCAATTACCGCTTGATACGATATAATATTGAGTTATTCAAGTCAACTTGAAGCCATGGGAGAAACACTTGACAGGGTACTGACCTGATCTTGACTATACTGATCGACACAAGCAGAACTCTTGATTGACTCAACGATTTCATTGACGGCATTGTTGGCAACTTCACTTGCATGCACGCCTCTTTTGCCCAAAGCACTGCCGCCAAGTATACAACCTGTGCTGGTTTCGGCGAAAATACTGCGAATAAACAGAAGAACACCATTTGAAAATAATGTAAGAAAATACTCCAATAGAAAAAAAATCAAAATAATATTCAATTATCGCATGTATTTATTCAATCAGGATAGCCGAATAGACTACAGCTGGATTCCCACCATAGGGAAAAGATAGCAGAAAAAAAATATCCCATGGTATAGGGCGTCTATGTACAAAATTTCACTGTTAACTCAAGCCGATAGTCCTAGTAGTTCTTTTTTGTGGGGATATGTGACGCTGGTAGTCTCTCAAACTGTACATTTCTTACACTCTCACCCGGCCAAAACAGTAATAATAGAAAGTATTTGACAGTAATCGACTTGAGCTAACAAAAATCGGCTTGAAATTTGAAACATAAACGATCTGTACCATGGGGTATCGTCTTAGGAAATCTTTTCTCTATGATAATACTAATTTTCTGTTATTCAATTTTCGTTTGTATTAATTCAGTTAGCCGAATTGACTAAAATTGGATTCCCACATATCAGTATAAGCATAGAGAAAAGATAGCACATGAAGATATCCCATGGTATAGGGCGTTTGTGTTCCAAATTCCAATGTTAACTCAAGCCGATAGTCCAAGAAGTTCTTTTTCGTGAAGCTACGTGACGCTGGTAGTCTCTCACACTGTGCCGTTCTTACACTCTCACCCGGCCAAAACAGTAATAATAGACAGTAGTCGACAGTAATCGGCTTGAAATTTGGAACATGAGCCACCTTATACCATAAAGAAAGCAAAGTATAAGAATATATCCCATGGTATAGAGCGTGTATTTTCCTAAATTTCACTGTTAACTCAAGCCGATAGTCCTAGTTTCTGGTAAAGCTATGTGACGCTCCTAGTCTCTCATACTCTGCCGTTCTTACACTCTCACCCGGCCAAAACAGTAATAATAGGCAGTAGTCGACTGTAATCGGCTTGAAATTTGGAACATGAACTACCTTATACCATAAAGAAAGTATCATTCTGATTGGATGAGAACAAGAAGTGGGGTCCCCCAGGGATCAGTACTCGGCCCCCTGCTTTTTGTTCTCTATATAAATGACTTGCCTTCCTACCTTGATCCAGCTAGGAGTGTTTTGTATGCGGACGATGTAAGCATCTTACTGAAAAGCAATAGCCAGCCAAATGCTGAACTAGAGAGCAAAACAGCCCTTATTAAATTACAAAAATGGCTATCAGCCAATATGTTGATTTTGAATAAGGATAAAACTAAAGAAATACCTTTCCGAACTACTAAAGAAGGCAGCTTGAAAATTGATGGTCATAAAATAGAATCTGTAAATAGTATAAGAGTACTTGGGGTGGTGATTGACTCTGATCTTTCTTGGAGACCCCATCTGGATAGCCTGAAAACAAAACTTAACTCAGCAATTTTTGTTCTGAGAAACCTGAAAACTTCTCTTGATTCAATGGCTCTGAAGAGTGTATATTTCGCTTTGTTCCACTCCCATTTAAACTATGGAATAATTTTTTGGGGAAATTCTAGTAGTGTAGTGGAAGTGTTCAGATTGCAGAAGTGGGCATTGAGGGTGATGATGGAGAATCAATTAGAACAAGTTGTCGGCCTACTTTAAAGCACTTGGTATTCTACCACTCCCAAGTCAATATATCCTAGAAACAGTCTGCTTTATAAAGAAACACATAAACGAATTAAATACAGGCGAAACATTTCATCAATATCCAACCAGATTCAGAAATAATTTAAGAGAAGATGCTCATCAAAGTGCTATGTATGAGAGAGGTGTAAGAAGTTCAGGTATCCGGATGTACAACATATTGCCCTCTCACATAAAAGATACTTCTGGAAAGGTTTTCAGATTTTTATTAAAAAAAGAGTTGCTGTCCATTTGCGCTTACTCAGTGGAGGAGTATAGAAATTATTATAAACCTCAAAATGGAGGTTTACGTAGGTAGATGATAACATTTTTATGTTTGACTAATGAAAAATTGACATATCCTTATACCCCTTTATCAGGTGGTCAGTGGATGAAAATAAATAAATAAATAAATAAAGCAAAGTATAAGAATATATCCCATGGTATAGAGCGTGTATTTTCCTAAATTTCACTGTTAACTCAAGCCAATAGTCCTAAAGTGCGAAATAAATTACTTTTAACACGGCTCTTTCTCGAAGACGGAGAGGTCCGATGCTCTATCCTCCACTTATCACTCCCACACATTCTCCTTTTTTTTGTGTCTTGAGTGAGAGAGCTTTGTAACGCGACGCGGCAACACTCCCCTCCATCAATTGCTGGCAATGTTTCAAGTAGTATACTGGTCAGCAGGTACTGTATATTGGTTTGTGTATGTCACAGAGTTGTTTTCATCACAAGAACATGAAGCAAAATGACACGGCGCATCCAATTGTGCGCAGGATGTCCGTCTGTGTCCACGCTACAAACTGTGGAGGGAGAAATGGGTTTCTCCTCTTCATGTTAAAAGTAATTTATCTCGCACTTTAGTCTCTGGTAAAGCTATGTGACGCTCCTAGTCTCTCATACTCTGCCGTTCTTACACTCTCACCCGGCCAAAACAGTAATAATAGGCAGTAGTCGACAGTAATCGGCTCGAGTTAACAAAGAACCAGCTTGAAATTTAGTAAATTAATTGACTCATGAAATTGAAGTTGAATAATACATGAATTATATATGTATAATATTATCATATATGATTTTTTCACCTATAAATGAAATGAAACACTTAATTCAGTACTAGCAGGTCAACGTTAGTCTGTCTATTAACTTTGCTAGCAGGTAGCCCGTGCTCCGCAAGGGTTTGATTAAAAACTTGACCTACTGAAATCTTGAAAAACTCAAAATAGGCCTATAAACTATGTCCGGTTCAATAGTAAACTAGTCAAGTGAAGATTGATAATCAATTATTGTATACAAGCAGATGGTAAGAGTCTAATTAAGAACTTGAGAAACTGGAAACTTGACCTATTGAAATCTTGAACAACTCAATATAGACCTAGAACCATCCTCGGCTAATTAAGAATCTATATGCAAAACTTCAAGTTAATCAGTCCAGTAGTTCAGTCGTGAATTTCCATCCTGTACGTGTATAATTATTTGCTTTATTATATTATAGATTACCATATTCCAGATCCGATTCCAACAGCATTCTGAGGAGGTTCCTTGATTTGTTTGATGTCAATTGGTACACCAGGTACTGACGATTTCAAGAGTCTTTCGGCTGAGGTGGCCATATCTTTCAAAATCTGTTGAAAACAAAACACAATATTCTATAATTTACAGAATAATTTACAATTATATACTATAATTTATTTGCATATATACTTATTAATTTATTTACTTTCATTGCATTCAAAATGTTCAATAAGCTGCCAGAGTGAATCAAGGATAGTGGAAGTGATAGACAATTCCGAGCAGAAATCTATATATATAAAAGCGAAATGGCACTCACTCACTGACTGACTGACTCACTCACTCACTCACTCACTCGCAGAACTATAAATCTACTGGACCAAAAACGTTCAAATTTGGTAGGTATGTTCAGTTGGCCCTTTAGAGGCGCACTAAGAACGGATTTGAAAAAAAATCCAAAGATACGCCCAAAATCTGCGTTTTTCCAGCGTTTTCTTAGCTTTATGAACAGAAAATGCTCAAATTTAGTACAGAAGCTCAGCTAGGGTGTAATAATGTTGTATTAGAAGGGATTTGCAATAGCGTCAAAGATACGACCAAATTGGCGTTTTTTTGCTTTTTCTCAGATTTATCGAGAACAAATGAACAGAAAATGTTGAAATTTAGTACAGAAGTTCAGCTAGGGTGTAATAATGTTGTGTTAGAAGGAAGCCCGCTGATCTCATTTTTGGACGATCCAGTCGGGGGTCCAGGGGGCGGAGCCCCCTGGCTAGACGGATATGGCGAGCGAAGCGAGCCTGACGGCTAGTAAAAATATAAATCTCAGTACTCTTTTAAATTATTTTGTCACGACATGATTCAGACACTAATGCCATTTTCAAGTCTTCATCTTTCTTTGAAAGTCAAAAACTTGAAAATAGCATTAGTGTCCGAAACATGTGACAAAATAATTTAAAAGGGTTCTCAGATTTATATTCAAAGTAGCCGTACAGAAAAAAGACAATTCCGAGCAGTTTTGAAGTCTTTCTTGGTGGAACATCCATTCTATAGCCTGAGTGAATTTCTTGATAGTGAGATGACATTTTGAAAATTTCTTGTGACATGTTCTGTAAACCCTTGACACAGTCTATCCAGGTGCGCTGGCCAATGACTTGGGATAAAACTAAAAAAACTTTCTGATACATGGTGGGACACAGTGCATGAACGATTAAAAATCATCAGTCACAGTAATTTGATTGATTGATTGAGTACTTTATTTATGTAGATTACAATATATACTGTCTTATACACTTATATACAATAGCTTACAATACAGCAAAATTATAGATGAATTTACATGATATAGACTAAGAAAATAATTATTGAACTGTATATGATATGAAAAAGAAATTTGTAATATAACAACTATAGATAATAATTATATTGTTATGCATCTACATAAATTGGCGGAGCTTTGGACATATCAATGTCCATTCTTCGGAAAGAATATTAAAAATATCCTCCCCACTAACTCTCTACCAAAAGAGGGATTAGATAAAGGATACAGATACAGTGGAAGGTCGTACGAACGAGATTATACTGAATTAAATAGTAAATAAATCACCTTGATGAGAAACTCTCCCTGTCCAGCTACATAAGCAAGTCCCCAGATTCGTGTGATTTGTCCAGTTTCATTCATGTTAATCGGACTCAAACTTCTAACTGGATCTATTGTTACCAACAACTCACCGCCGCCTTTTGGGAAGAAACCTCTGTAAACAATATTAATCATAGGACATCAAGGGACTAATAAAGTGGAACAATAATTATTATTTAAACATCTAGGAGCAAAAGTGAAACGATATCAATAATTTGTACATCTAGGAACTAAAGTGTAACAATAATAGTTATTTGTATATCTACAGTGAAAAGTGCTGTTTTTTCTCCCTGAGGGAAAAGTTTGAAGCCCGAGGCGAAGCCGAGGGAATCAATTTTCCTGAGGGAGAAAAAACATTTTTCACTCGTGATAAACACATTATTTTTCCTCCACCTACATTTTTATAAAAACTGCAAATAAAATAATTTTTAAAAACGTACGTGACCAAACAATGTGTTACAACATAATCTAAAACGTAAACAGCTGGGCTGGCTTGTAATCACAGTTCTCCGCCGACAGCGCTATGCGCCTATGCGCTATTTGTCGGAAAAAGTTGTAACAACAATGGCCGCCACAACTACAACTATGATGAAGTTCCCGTTTCAAATGTGATTAGTTAATGAGGAATATTCGTTGGCTGGTATTTTGAATAACATGGAATATAAAAAATATTTATACATTTTTTCAGTATAGTGATATGAAGTTTGTGATAATTTTAGCATACAAACATAAATTTCATATATTGATCAAATGTCTGGTTGAGGTATTGAATCTAGTTGGTTTAATGACTACTCTATATGCTTCCTCATCTGAGCTTAGACCTTCTAATCTATTTCAAATGTACGTTTTTAAAATACAGATGCTTCTCATGTTATTTAAATGGAGTTACTTTTACGCTCTAGGGAGTTTTTCTGTTTTTTACTCCCGAGAGCGAAAAAGTGACAATTTAGTATTATATTCCAGGGAGTAAAGTAAGTACTTTAGACAGGAGGTGGAGGAAATAATGATTTGTACATCTAGCGAGTGGGACATTTCACCATGGGGGAGAAAAATGTTTCATTGACAGGATTCACACTACATTTTCACACCATTCTACCAATATTCCAGCTTCAAGCATCCAATAATTGTCGGCCAGTTTCAGTGCTGGCGAGTTCTCGGCGTTTGTTGCCGACACGACAGGACAGAAAGCTCTCTGATTAGCTAATTGTCTGTAGGTCAACCCAATCAGACATCTATCTGTCTTGTTGTGTCAGCGAGAGAAGTGTGAAAACGGCCATTTGATAGAGAGATTTAGCTTGAGGCCTTCATCACATCTCTTTGCGGTACAACTTCTGTTGATTATGACGATTTCTTAAATTAGGCAATTCAAGAGACTCAGAATACCAGAAAAGAAAAACACTAAGGCCCGGTTGCACAAAAGCCGGTTGAATTCTAATCGAGAATAATTGATAGTACAATCAGTGTTCTCAATTGGCGAAAAAATGATTCAACTGTTGTATTATCATGGAAGAATACGATAGCTTGCTATAGTAAGGTCCACTTTATAATGGCAGTATTTTATTAACATTGACTTTTCTATCCTTGTCTTTCATTCGACAAAGAAGAAAGCGCTACCCTTTTCTACCTCCGCAACGTTGCCTGATCTTTTTCAACAATTTATAAATAAAATTGGTTAACAAAATACTTTTTAATTATGAAAATTTATTATTAAATTTTTAAATTATAATATATATATTATCTTGACAAATATGATAAATATATTTTTGGACAAAAATTGGACTTGAACTTTCAGCAACCTAAGAACAAAACCTAATTTTTGGACTTGTTATTCAGTATCAAAATTTGGGAATAGAATAGTTTTGGGCGATGCCTGTTATTCTTTTCCAGTCATATTTATATGATTTGTAATTGTTTTCACAAATAAATGAATAAATAATTTATAATTTTTAATAAGCATGAACTACTGTTAATACTGAATTTCATCAGATCAGCTATATTCTATAGAAGACAGTGGCAAGGCAGAGATGTCTGTTCTATCTTTCTCCAATCTCCACTGCCATTATAACGTAGACCTCAATATAATAAATAAGTTTCTGTTGGATCATTAGATATTCCATATTTAAAGTAATAACTCTTTATTATTGTAACATCTGCAGAAGACGTGGCTTTCAATGCTAATGTCATAGAAGACTAAGTAAGTATTTGTGTGGTAATAGGATCTATAAGTAGATGGAAACCAACCTACAAACTAGCTTACATCGGTTAGAACTCAGATAAGTAAACTAATTGAGGTAGAATTAATGTGTGACACGTACATTAACTTCTTGATTAAGATAGTTTATATCACGAAAATCAACATGAACTTTGAAAAAGGTTCAACTTACATTTATGGTATAGTCAATTTGCGGAGCCATATCAGCGTTTGTACCTCCCTTCAAATGCAACACTGTTCTACCAGAACTGAACAGTGCACAAGGAAGAGCGACCTGGAGCATGAGGCAAACACTCCTGTAAATGAACAACACTTATAAATTATAATTTGAACAGCAGTAATATAAGAAGAAGAATGGAACTGTCGCAACATAAAAAAATCAATCAAAGGAGAAGGATGATAATTTCAAAGGCTTCTACATTAAGGAAGACGGTCCTGAACACACACAAAGTCTAGTGCCGATTGCTTCAATCGAATATTTATTCCTTGATTTATCTATACAGACAATACTTACACATTTTTTAGTAATTATTGACTTTGAACAAGATAATATGAATTATTTATAGTTGTAGATCATAAAATATCATTTTTTGAACTAAATTCCAATCTAATTTTGGAAATGAAATAGTAATATTGCTAAGCCTGTTTTTGTTTCAAGTTCTAATGATTCAATGATTACTGTATTTATTGTTGATGACAAAATAAATAAAATAATGTAGAATACAATACCCGGCCGTTTTAGTATCTCCAACATAATTTCCGGGAGTGAGTTTTCCAGGCCTGAAAGTGACGTCAACTGAGTTTTCAACAGCATTCTCGAGTTTTGCGTTGCAAATATCGCGAGCGATTTCCAAACCTGAAATATCAATGTTTTATAATAGTTATTTATGTATTAAGAGCGTAAAACGCGACTAAAGAGAGAGCGATAAAAAAGCTTTTCGCTCGAATTACATTAAAAAAAATTTCTACAACTGCAGTATTGGATTCCAATACAATAAACAGTTATATTTTATAATTTATCCGATTATTTTGATAAATCAATGTAATAATAATAAAATGATACAATTTAATTATTCTATTTAATCATAATAATTTATTTTATAATGATTTATTATTAGAATAAGATAAAACAATTCATATCATCTGCAAAAAAAATTGGTAGGACCGTGATTTGAGCCTGGGACCTTCAGCGTGAGAATCAACGCTCTACGAGACTTTGCCACCAAGACCGTTGGAAATGGGGCGAAAAAGTAGGGACATGAACTTATTGGAATTGCATTTTTCTAAAATATAGCATACTGCACATGCGCTGCGGTCAGCGAGCGGTAAAGTAAACAGCTGGCGAGCGTAAAGTAGATTATCGCTCGTCACAAGACAACTGTTTTTGATGAGTTTTCAGTTCGTAAAGAAGAACTTTACGAGCTGTTGTAGAAAAATTAATTTACAATAAGTAAATCTGAAACTGGATGATTGTTGGGAAATAAATTGAAAGGAGCAGTACAATGTTGTACAGATCAAACATATATAGAATCCACCATGGAGAACAAGGTTTCAAAATGAACAGCACCACTCCACTATTTCAAGGCCGAAAATTTATTGCAAGAGATATGTTTCTCAAAATATGCAATGTGACTCACACACAACATACGTAGAAAGAATAATATCCTGAAGATCGGCAACAACATATAATATGAGTCGGCATAGAGTATGGCTTTTATTAGTGGTAAGTCCCATAGAATGATCCGTGGTTTAGAGATATAGTGCTTGCGTAGCAGCCTTGAGGTCCAGGGTTGATTCAATCAACCCCGGATATGAACAAGTTTTTAGCAAAGTCACTCCCGTGTTATCGGATGGGCAAGTTAATTTGTCGGACCCGGCAGATATATAACAGTCGTGAGGCCCTTTGACGGATGAATTATATAATATTCAGGCGAGGTGGAACTTCGATCAGGGACTCCCCACCAATAAAAGCCATACCAAAGCATTTTTGACCGAGCGAAGTGAGGTCTAAGATTCAAGTCGACGGTTTGGCATTTCTCTTAATGTTCAAATGTTTGAATGTTTATATGTTGCACATTTACGGCGAAACGCGGTAATAGATCTTCATGAAATTTGACAGGTATGTTTCTTTTTAAATTGCGCGTCGACGTATATACAAGGTTTTTGGGAATTTTGCATCTCAAGGATAATATAGAAGGAAAAAGGAGCCTCCTTCATACGCCAATATTAGAGTAAAAATCAGACTACAGAATTATTCATCATAAATCAGCTGACAAGTGATTACACAGATGTGTGGAAAAGCCAGTATATTACTGTATTTGTATGAGGTCTATAGTTTCAATCAGGTACTTGTGGATGAGAATACTGCGTGAGGTCTACTGTTCACAGAACTACTGGTTAATTGGAGAGCTAATCATTTTCAAAATGCCCGTTTCCCTTGGAACACCCTATATAACAAGTCGGCAACACGAGTGCACATAAGACAGACAATAATGTTATAAATCTACGGTACAGCGGTACTTGCCTTTCAAATGTTGAGGTCTGAGACCAGGTTTGCTTCTCCCAGCGCGTATATTCATCACACGTATTGGAATCTTCCGCAAAACACTCAAAGAGGCTGACATCCGTAAAATTTGGCCTCCCTAAACAAAATTAGAACAATTAATTTCTTCTTGAAAAAGATTACCGTTTACATAACATAATTTACTATTTAGAACAATAGTAAATCATTCAACAGTTTTCCTCACTAGGATACTTTGGATTATTAAATAATTCAGTATCGAATGAATAATGCCAAATTGGTGATGCAAGTTTAGGAATTTTTGTATAAAACCGAATTTGAAATTTCATATGTTTGAATAAATCAACATGATTGAGCCATTCACTATCCAATATTTTTTAATGTGGGTCAAGAGGCTGAGTCAAGGGTGGCCCAGGCAATTTGGCGACCCCTTCCTGAACGGAAGGACCTACAAAGAAGGCCAGGAGTGGAATTCACGTAGGTCTCGAGGACCAATCAGTCTGTAGAGACTGCCAAGCATATCACACTGGATTGCGAGAGACTAGGGGCAAGGAGAAGGGCTCTCTTTGGCTGCAAGCAACCAGATGATGAATAAGATGTTAGTATAGGGAAAAACTCCTGGATCTGGTAAAGTACACAAGGATTGGTTTACCCAACTAACGTACTTGGGACGTACAATAAGCTCTGGTTGACGTGTGGTGTTCTTTGAGCCTTTGGTTCATTGAATCCATCCCTTCAAACATAACATACAATATTTTGTCCAACTTAAGGTCCATCAATTTAACGTCGGACCGTGAATGGGGTTGTTAAATATAATGGGGTTGAGTTAATATATGTTGAGCTCAATCGTGCTTTTAAAAGGCCAAATTCACACACTCCAAGCAAGAGGCCAGATCAACAACTACTCAAATAGAGTGCAAGACAACATTGACCTTCCCTACTCTGGATTGGTTAAGCTGCACACTTGCTACCCAATGCGCGCATTGAAAATTTACAATAGAATTTTACTGCAGGAGCGGGAGCTGGATTAAAAAGAGTATTCTGTATCCTCTTGTCATACACCAATAACAGAGGATGTAATAGCTGATTACCGTAAGTACACCAGGGCAGCAAAGTTGGGCTTGCAGTAGGCAAGGTACCTTGAGCTGTAGATGTTCCAGAATACGCCTGTTATTCTTCAGCTCTCTATTCTTATAGTAAATATCTGAGTCAATAAGCCGGTTGTCTAACTATACACGACCATTTAAGAGAGGTTAAGGCTATTTACTAAAATCTCAAAATAAAAATGGAATTTAACACACAATAACTGAATAATTGAAACAAAATATTTAATAAAAATTAAATAACCTACCCCTTCTAATACAGAGCCATCAATCTCACGAATTTCTGCCATGTTGATGTCAATTTTGATCAAGCAATAATCAATACTAACTGTTAAAAATACCAGTATTAAACCCAAATTATTATTACTCTGCATTCATTGAGAGTTGTTTTAGATTTCATAATACCAATATAAAGTAAAGCAGATTAAATCAGTACTAATAAATTCCTACTTATTATTTTTTAAACGTTAAATGAAAATTAAATTCAAACAAACATAACCTCAAAAAATGAACAAAATCGACATTTCGAGTATCGATGTATCGATATCGATACTTGGTCAACTATTAACTATCGAGATACGACAGTGTCCAGTAGGTGGTGAACTCTAGTGCATAAAATTGCAACTAATCTTTCTCCTCCCACCAATTATTTCGGATTTCAGAATTCCAGTCTCCTTCGTTTCAGAACTCAGAACTTTTCCACGCCTTCAGCTTCACACTTCACAGTACAGAATAGAATAACACAGATTTAGTTTGGCGTTGGTATTATTTTAGTAACCTACTGAGCTGTGATGTGTTGTTAGTGAAGTTTTTGTTCTTTGTTTTCTTGTCAAACATTAAGGTTGTGTTCAGATATTGTTATGTTCTTAATTTTGTAACCTGTTGAGTGTAATCTGTCCAGGATATGTGTCACTATGAAACACCTTTAAGGGTTATGATTACAGCAGACACACAATGCAGTTGAGTGTATATCAGGGTCACTAGTGTGTTATCGTGTCAATTACAGTTTACCTGGAAATTCCTCCCTTGAAAAATGGGTTCCAAAGTGGAGTACGTGGATTCCTCTCACATGTACGCCACAAACTATGTTCGCAACTCAAAAGCAATCGGAGTTTTGTGGGGCATTTTCACCATCTGCTATGCCATTATTGGGGTAGTTGCTTTTGTGACTCCAGAATGGATGGGCGATACACAGGTTTCCGAAAATCCAGCCAGGTTTGGACTGTGGAGCAGCTGCTTTTTTGGAAGTACCATCGGAGTTGTGGAGGATTGTCAGGGAAGACTCAACGATCTTGGAACTATTCCTAGTGTACCATCCAAGGTGGCTACAGTTTTTGCTGGACTTTCCGTGTTAATAGCACTTCTAACAATAGTTATCATGCTGCTATTCTTCTTCTTTGCCTCGACTACCGTCTTCCATCTTTGTGGGTGGATGCAAGTGATTTCAGGTGAGTTATTTAACATAAGTTTTTTGCCATAATATACTTGATAATATTGTATTTGTTTGCTTTATCCAATAAATAGATGAATAAATAATGTCATTATCATGAAGAAACACTTTGGTGGCGAAGTAGATCCACTAGTTTTAGTGATAAGTTTCAAATACAGGGTCGCCCTCAGTGGAGAGGGGTTTGGACACCCTTTGGGAGGTGGAAGCTGAATTTAGGGGGTAGTGTCCATGGTCTTGGGGGCACCCCTGTCAAACATATGCCGTAATCATGAAAACACCCCTTTAGTGTTGTAGTTGATCTAGTTTATAGTCACCCAAACGGGTACTTGAGGGATTCGGAAAGAAGAACCAGTGTGAGGGGTTTTTCGACATGGTGTGATGCTACTTCCAGAGACGGAGGCGCTACCCACAGTCCCAAAGCCTCGATGAACCACGCCCTGAAAAGTTATCTGCTACCTCCAGATAACTTACCCTGAATCCCATAGTCTGGTCTCTCACTGGCTCACCCCGAAACTCCACCGCAGAGTCTTCACTGTGCCCAGCTACTCCCAGAGAAGGAGAGTCAAGGGACTCGGTCCAACCATGGACCTTCCTTAGTCTGGGGCATAGAGAAACAATAATATATGTAGATATCCCATGGTATAGTTTATGTCGCAGCTTTAACTCAAGCCGATTATTGTCGATTTTCGCTGTTTTGTTGGGGTGAGAGTGTAAGAACGGCACTATATGAGAGACTAACAGCGTCACGGGAAAGTACAACGTGGACTATCGGCTTGAGTTAACATTGAAAATTGCGACATAAATGCCCTATACCAAGGGATATCTATAGTGAGGTCCACGTTATAATGGCAGTGGATAAAGATAGAAAAATAGCGATGCTGATTCTCTGAATTAATTAATTATATTTCTACACTGTCAAAAACATAATTGGCATCGTTGTGGACCTAGAAATGGATAGTACCACGGGCTTTGTCGAATGATAGACAAGGATAGCAAAACCAAAGTTGATCAAAAACTGTCATTATAACGTGGACCTCACTATATGCTATTGTTTCTCTATAGTCTGGGGCCGTTAACCCATAAGCCAGGCTACTTCCAGGGAAGGAGTCACACAGTCATCACTTGTGTTATGGCTCCCCCTGGTTTGCAGTTTTCCCTTCACCATGAGAACCAGCACCCGCGACTGGGAGATCCAGTACGGGAGCGTCCACCTTGGGAGACGTATACAATACTATATTGGGAACCAGTGATAGGGTATTAATTATATTTATGAGTATTTTTCCTGGCCTGTAGACGAGTTAGAGAAAACAAACTTTATGCTTGTCTTGTTGAATAAAGAATTTGAATTTGAACGACCGGACCCCGACCAGGTCCACGTACCGCCGGAACTGCGCAGTGTCCCGACCGAGGGTGAACGGTCAATTAGGGAACTGGGGTGGTTACACTGGCAGTTAGCAGGCTTAACTCCTCTGTAATAGTCGCCTACCGACTTGGTTGACCCATTGGCCGATACCCATCGGCACACAAATGGATGGAATCACACTGGACAGGTCACACTGACTTTCCTAGAGCACCTACAGAAGTTAAGGAAAAAACTAACATCTATAGTCCACGTTATAATGGCAGTGGAGAAAGATAGAAGAACAACGTTGCCGATCCGCTGTCTTGTCAATACCTTCTATAGACGGTAGCTGATACATGTTTATTGATGTTATATTAACTGTTCAATATTGTTAAGACAATTTTTATTCATCAAGAAAATATATTTTTCAATCACTATCTAATGAATTTTCATAATTGAGATTTATTATTTTGTTAATTAATTACAAATATCTCTACATTTTTAAAAACTATCTGGCAACGCTACAGAGCTAGAAAAGGATAGCGCTATCTGTTTTGTCGAATGATAGACCAGGATAGCAACACCAATGTTAATAAAATACTGCTATTAGAACGTGGACCTCACTATATGCTATTGTTTCTCTATAGTCTGGGGCCGTTAACCCATAAGCCAGGCTACTTCCAGGAAAGGAGTCACACAGTCATCACTTGTGTTATGGCTCCCCCTGGTTTGCAGTTTTCCCTTCACCATGAGAACCAGCACCCGCGACTGGGAGATCCAGTACGGGAGCGTCCACCTTGGGAGACGTATACAATACTATATTGGGAACCAGTGATAGGGTATTAATTATATTTATAACCTGAGTATTTTTCCTGGCCTGTAGACGAGTTAGAGAAAACAAACTTTATGCTTGTCTTGTTGAATAAAGAATTTGAATTTGAACGACCGGACCCCGACCAGGTCCACGTACCGCCGGAACTGCGCAGTGTCCCGACCGAGGGTGAACGGTCAATTAGGGAACTGGGGTGGTTACACTGGCAGTGCAGGCTTAACTCCTGCCTACCGACTTGGTTGACCCATTGGCCGATACCCATCGGCACACAAATGGATGGAATCACACTGGACAGGTCACACTGACTTTCCGAGAGCACCTACAGAAGTTAAGGAAAAAACTAACATCTATAGTCCACGTTATAATGGCAGTGGAGAAAGATAGAAGAACAACGTTGCCGATCCGCTGTCTTGTCAATGCCTTCTATAGACGGTAGCTGATACAGGTTTATTGATGTTATATATTAACTGTTCAATATTGTTAAGACAATTTTTATTCATCAAGAAAATATATTTTTCAATCACTATCTAATGAATTTTCATAATTGAGATTTATTATTTTGTTAATTAATTACAAATATCTCTACATTTTTAAAAACTATCTGGCAACGTTACAGAGCTAGAAAAGGATAGCGCTATCTGTTTTGTACAAGGATAGCAACACCAATGTTAATCAAATACTGTCATTATAAGTTGGACCTCACTATAGTCAACTGTATAATTTAGTGATGATACATTATTTTAAAGGATTACTCAACATTTAATAATAGGTGGCATAACCATTGATTTCCGAGAAAGTTAGAGTCATTCATTTGTCATTGTCTTGTGCCATATTAGGCTAATAATAGAGGATTCATACAATTTGTTGACTGCTGATAAAACTTTTCATAGGTATCCAATCAAGAACTGGTCTGTCATTCACCTCAACTTATATTTGAACTGTCGTTTAAATTGGAATTGGAACCGTTTTGACTTTTGGGCCTGTGGTATTTTTCTGAAAGTTCTGTTAAATGATTGAAATATTATTGATGAATGATTTAGTATTTATTTTAAAAGAAAATCGAATTAAACTTCAGTATTTATTATTAAGGCTGTGCAAAGGCTAAAAATAAACTTTCTACACATTATATTTTTCCAAGTTTTTCGATTTGTATATCATCAAGCTATCGAAATGAAAAAGTTTTCTCAGGAAAACATTTTTCTCCGATCATTACTTTTTGAGATATGAGCGCCTGAAGTTTGAATTTTTGGGACAGAACATTTCAAATTCGGTAAGATATAATAAATCCATGAGATTTAGAGAATGGATTCTTCATGGTATTGTTGATCTAGTAAAACAAAAAGTTTATGAAAATATCAATTTTTAAAAGTTATTCAATTTACCAAACTTTTAGTCAAGTTATTTCTGGTTATTTTTGGTAAAAGAACTTATTGAATCATTTGAAAGTAATTTATAAATCACAATTTTGCCCACTTGAAGCATTGTAAATCATTGTACAATCATTTAAAAGTGATTTAAACTAAAAGTGATAAAAGTGAAGAAAACTTTTATAACTATCTCAAAAATTGATATTTTCAGAAACTTTTTGTTTTACTAGATCAACAATACCATGAAGAATCCATCCTCTAAATCTCATGGATTTATCCCTTACCGAATTTGAAATGTTCTGTCCCAAAAATTTAAACTTAAGTTGCTCACATCTCAAAAAGTAATGATCAGAAAAAAATGTTTCCTTGAGAAAACTTTTTGATTTTGATAGCTTGATGATATACAAATCGAAAAACTTTGAAAAATATCACGAATAGAAAGGTTATTTTTAGCCTTAGCACAGCCTCAAAAGAAATATGACTTATCAAACTATTTTCATACCGTAGTTTTATCCATGCTCAACCCATGGTTTGTTATTGAATATTATTATCCATTTTATAAAAATGGCCACCTGAAAACTTGACCTACTGAACTCTTGAAGAATTGAAAATAGGCCTATAACCATCCTCGGTAAGAATCAATATGCAGAATTTCAATTTAATCAGTTGAGTAGTTGAGACGTGATGATGCTCCATTCTTGTATTTCCTATTTCGTACGTGTAAAAGCCAATTCTTTCCTTTCTAATATGTTTTAGATTAGATTCTAAGTCCCCATGATAATGTCAATCTTTGATGGGCTACAATGTTCAAGATTAGATGCTGATTTAACATTTTGCTCTTCCGCACAAGTCTTGGGCTCTTGTGAGCATCATGCTCAACAAAACACCTACCGTCAAACCGGCTAACTTGGGACAGTTTTCAACTTTGACTTGAAATTCAGTTCCATTATCATTTTAATAGTTTATTTCTCCTGTGCTCAAAACTTAGGTCTTTAATAATACTTCAAATATATACATTCAATTTCATTATTATTCCAACCTGTTCTGAAAAAAAATTGAAGAATATGGTGTCCCAAGTTACCCGCAGAGGTTGGGTAGCTTGGGACACCAATATGATTTGCCCAAAATGAGACAATTGAGTGGTTGAAGGCTAGCTTGGGACATTAGATTTTGAATAATATGTTTCATAATAAAAATACCTTAACTGTAAAATAATTGGATAATTGATGAAATAATTAAGTGTTCACAATAGAAGTTATTAAAGGCTCAATTTCTAGGTTAGTAGATTGTTATGACTGTTAAAAAAGTATCTTAGCTGTTGATCAGTTGTTCAAAACGTTATTAGATATTTTCAATGATGTGTTCCCAACAAATCCACAATGCTTATCAATGTAAATCCACAGTGATTAGGGAAGCAGAGGCATTTAGTTTGGTAGTGTTTAGGAAGAGGGTGGACAGGTGGCTGTACCAGATTGGTTGGGAAGCTTCAGAAGAACTACTCCAATCTCGTTATGCTTGGTAACCAACACGACTTCAAGGTCTCCAGACAATTGATTGGTATTTATTTTATCATTGATATAACCGATATGACTGTTTTGCCTTTCTGGTTTATGCTTTTTTTTCATTCTCTCTTCTGAGAATTTCTGGAATCCCTGCCACTGCGGTCTTCAAAAAAATATTGTTTTTTCTTCTTTATTTATTCTTTTAATCAATCAAGGTATTAAGTATACTTATTCCTACATACTCATTCTTAAATATACATCAGCACAATATATTATCTATTTTATAATCAGAATATTAATAATACATCCATAATATAAGTGTATTCTCTATTATTTACTTTTATGAGCAGATTAAGCTTATTATGTATAAAGTGGAATTCCCCCCTACACACAGATGGATAGTCTAGTAGGGGGATTCCAAAATATGTTGTATATTGTATTTCTTATTCGTGTATTATGTTTTTTGGAAATAAACTGAATTGAATTGAATTGAATGCCAGAAGTTGGAATGAATTGCACAGACAGCTGGTAAGTTGGAATTGATGGGAAGGGGTTAAACTGTCCCAAATTATCCGGTTTTACGGTACACTGTATCCACATTTTCATTCAAATGAATCATTCCATTATTCCAACTATGGAAAATTTCCATTGTCTGAAAAATCAACTCTGATAGACTTACTGATGTTCGGAACCCATCTAGAATGTATCCACATTTCCATTCCAACAACAGATTCAATAATATTAATCTATGCAAATTTTCCATTGTCTGAAAAATCAACTCTGATAGACTTACTGATGTTCGGAACCCACCTAGAATGTACCCATATTCCCATTCCAACGACAGATTCAATTATTAAATTATGCAAATTTTCGCATGTCGAAGATTCCTTCCATGTTCATATAGTGTGACCAGTGGTTCTAACTGTAATATAAGAACTAGGTAGTGGTACCTTAGCTTGCGTTTACAGTGTTGCCAGTTCGGCTGGAACCGCCTTGCTCTGTAATTGGGGACAGGCAGCGACCTTGCAACGCTGCATCACTATAATAATATCTCGCTTCAGGTATACGGAAGAAATTGGAGAGATTGTACGTAGCGAAACTGTAGAGAGAAAGAGAAGTGATTGGAAGAAGTGAGATAGTAGAAAGAGAAAGAGAAGTAATTGGAAGAATTGAGATAATAGAAAGAGAAGGAAGAGAAGAGAAAGAGAAAAAAATAATTGGCAGCTGTACAAGATGAACGATTTTGATTAGATGAGAGTTATCTTGTATCTAGAGTTATCATGTACGTTACAATATATTCTGGCTTATACTCTAATTTATATTAAATTAATGACAGTATTCAACGAGTTTTACAAAGTATGAAGAGTTATTAATCAGAATGAAGATTGATTGCAATTTAAATATCTATATCATAGTAAAGGAAATAGCTGGTTTATACTTGTACGGGATAGCAAATTGACGAATGACGCATCATCACGTCTCAACTACTGGACTGATTAACTTGAAATTTTTCATAGATTATAGGCCTATTTTGAATTTTCAAGATTTCAGGTCAAGTTTTTACTTTCCTTGCCCTATTACCATAGGTAAGGAAAGTAATGCTTTCCGAAAAAAATTAAGGTACCCCAATTCTATATTTCTATACGTTTCAAGGTCCCCTGAGTCCAAAAAAGTGGTTTTTGGGTATTGGTCTGTGTGTGTGTGTGTGTGTGTGTGTGTGTGTGTGTGTGTGTGTGTATGAGTGTATGTGCGTCTGTGTACACGATATCTCATCTCCCAATTAACGGAATGACTTGAAATTTGGAACTTAAGGTCCTTCCCCTATAAGGATCCGACACGAACAATTTCGATCAAATGAAATTCAAGATGGCGGCTAAAATGGCAAAAATGTTCTCAAAAACAGGGGTTTTCGCGATTTTCTCGAAAATGGCTCCAACGATTTTGATCAAATTCATACCTAAAATAGTCATTGTTAAGCTCTATCTACTGCCACAAGTCCCATATCTGTAAAAATTTCAGGAGCTCCGCCCCATCTAGGTAAAGTTTGATTTTAGATTCCCAATTATTAGGCTTCAGATACAATTTAAACAAAAAATTCCAATCATAAAAATGAGCATAAAAATCTCTACAATTAATGTTCAGTAACATTTTTACCTAAAATTGAAAATAAGCTCGAAATTTGAGAAAATGATATTATTTCAATTGCAAACTGTTGATTCTATTAAATCATCCACTATGAAGAGATAGCAGACTTCGTGTGTCTCCAGCGTTATTGTCCTGTCACCAGCTGGCTTGGATCTTTGAATAGTAGACTTGAGATTCGCGTGTACACTAGCGTCAGGTGATGAATTTTCATAACGGCAAGGAAAGTTGTGTGAGTGCGCCACACCAGATTTTTAATTGAACTCTTGCGGGGCACGGGCTACCCTGTGATGAAATTTTTACTGATTACTTGGAATTTTGTAATTTCTCAATTTACCGAGGATAGGATGACTATAGAATAATCTTAAAATCTTCAGTAGGTCAAGTTTTCAATTAGAACCTTGCGGAGCACAGGTTACCTGCTAGTAAATATTATAATGGAATGGAAAGTAATGTAATTAAAGAGCAGACAACACAATCGTAATGTAATTTGTGATTAATACAAGAAACGAAATGGAAATATATTTTCTTAATAAAATAAAATTGATTATTTAAAACGAAAATGAACAGTTAATATTACATCAATAAACCTGTATCAGAGCTACCGTCTATAGAAGGCATTGACAAGACAGAGGTTCGGCAACGTTGTTCTCCTATCTTTCTCCACTGTCATTATAACGTGGACCTCACTAGAGTAACAAAGAATAGAAAGAAAAAGTTGAAACGGAAGTAAGCCGAATAAATGACAATCACATACATGCGAGTGACTACAGTACGAATGTTTGAAGAAGGTGGATACAAAAAAGAGAAGCAAAGCGAAGACAAAGAGGAAGAAGAAGAAGAAGAAGAAGAAGATACGGAGAAGAACCTGATTGGAGAAGTAGGCTGACCAGTCATGGGTTGGTACCGGTAGCCTAGACCTAGAGGAGGATGCTAACCCACTTTCTCAACTTGTCCTGTTTCATGTGAAGAAGACAAAGAAGAAGAAAAAAGAGAGGAACAAGAAAGAAGAGATGGTAGTGTACAGTGAGTATAGTGATGTACACGTTATAATGGCAGTGGAGAAAGACAGGAGGACAGCGTTGGCGATTCTCTGCATTGCCACTGTCTTCTATTTATTTGTCACTTTCTCAACTTATACTGTTTCATATGGTGAACAAAAAGTAGTTGTAGAAGAAGAAGAACAAAGAGACGAACAAGTAGGAAGAGATCAAAGTTAGTAGATAGAAGTTTGGTCACTCATCTACAGTATTTTAGTTGAAATGCAATTGGAGTGGGGGAACTGCTGCCGTGACGTAGGCTGTAGTACAGAGTAGGCAGAATATCGCATTCTTGAAAATCATATGGTGACGTATAGTCAAATTATATAACACAAACATTTTCTGATATGCAAGATTTCTGTTTCTGCTTTACAATAATTATCAAAACATTTGAATAATACAAGTATTTTGCCATATAAAAGCAAAAAACCCATCTCTCAACCTTCCCTTTCAAACCCTTAAAGTTTCTTCATCTTCTAGGTCGTGTTTATATTTTGTAGTTTGGCTATACATCAGCTTGTGAATTTCGGGGATGAGATATTTTGATTCTCGTAGAACATGTGCTCGATACCAGCTTGTGTTCAGTGCATTTATATGAATGAAATTCTTCGGATTCATTGGGATCGTTTTATCGGTTTATTGCAATGCATTGGTTTATCAAGATTTTTTATGGGTTAATCTGAAATTATAATAGTACAACGTTGTCTACTAACGCTTTTCCAGCCCATTAACTTTTTCGTGTCACATTTTTAGATTCTTGAAAAACTTTCAACTTAACTTTATTCATACAAGTTAAATGAACTTGAAATATTTAACAACATCATTAGAATCCGTGATTCAATCGCTATAAGTATGGAGAATTTTTAAGTTCTAGGTCAATCTTGAGGGGATTAAACGACGATGTATTTGAAGATACAGTGAATAAACTGTATGCTCAGTGTGGTTACTCTATCACATTTTTACTACACGTGACGTCACACTGGCGTTCCCCCCACCACTTCGAATCTTACACCTGTGAGTGATCAACCTTCTGTCTACTAACGTTGGGAAGAGATGATAAATAGTGTAAAGTGAGGTGCACGTTATAATGGCAGTTGAGTAAGATAGGAGAGTAGTGTTGCCGATTCTCTGCCTCGCCTTCTATTTCTTATCCACTTTCTCAACTTATACTGTTTCAAGTGTTGAACAAGAAGTAGAAGAAGAAGAAGCGGAGGAAGAGACAAACAAGTAGGAAGAGGATGGTAGTGTACAGTGAGGTCCACGTTCCTAAGGGAGAGAGAGTGAGAGCGGGACAAATAATGGGACTGGCAGTGATGACGTCACTACGTGAACAGTGTACTTGTGTAAGGGAGCCATGTATCACTCCCATTTGACCGCTGGGCGCAACTTGTGTATGTCCGTTCCTAATGTCAGTGGAGAAAGATAGGAGAACAGCGTTACCGATTTGCCACTACTTTCTATAGAGAATACCTCTTACCGGTATATCTGATGTATTTTTAACTGTTCAATTCTTGTTTAAAATGATGAATTATTTTTTATTCACCAAGGAAAAATATTTTTCAATGATTCAATAATACTGAAATTTGTTTCTTCATTGTTGAAGAACGATCAGGCAACGTTGTGGAGCTAGGAAGGGATAGCGCAATCTGCTTTGGCGAATGATAGACAAGAATAGCATCACCAATGTTGATAAAATACTGTCATTATAACGTGGACATCACTATAGTTACAAAACTAGCTACTTGTTTCATATAGTTCATTCTAATTCTGGACTTACATTCCTTTTTCCAATCTTTTCTTTGGCAATTTAGAGATCAAGGCCTTTTTTGCAGCATGCTAAGAGCAAGGCCACATTGGAAGGTAGCCTTTGCGATTAGAGTAGAAACAAAGAGCAATTCCGTTATTGAGAGACTCGCGTCAAACTACCGACATCAACTGAGTGGAAAGCATTGATGCTATTTATAAAGCCCGGTCTAGACGCTCAAGTTTAGCTTCAGTCTTTTGCTCAAGCAAAAGACGGAACATGTAAGTCGTTGCGTCTGGACGGTAAAACGGATCGGACGGTCTTCAAGCTTAAGTCGTCAAACTTAAAATGTATCGGCCGGAAATCTTTTTCCATCAAACCGTCCTTCTTTTGCCTATCCACCAAAACCTAAATCGCGTAAAAATGGAGATAGAGAAATTGTGATTTCAGATTCGGATTCAGCGCCCCCAAATTACTAAAATGCCTCGCGAGTACTTGAAAATAAGCAAGTTTTTTTCGATTGTATATAACGCTTTCTTTCTTTCTTGATTCTTATGATACTCTCAGAATGTGATGTTGATATTATGATTGAGTACTTGAAAATAAGCAAGTTTTTTTCGATTGTATATACTGTAACGCTTTTTTTCTTTCTTGATTCTCATGATACTCTCAGAATGTGATGTTCATATTATTTTTTCCTACAGTTACGTTGAAAAGTGGCCATTGCTGCACTGATTACAGAACGCAAAGAATCACTTTTCCGCTCTAGTGCGGGAAAAATTTTTCCCGCACTCCAGATTTGCAACATGGCAACGCAAAATAGCTAGTAGGTTATATGGAGCACCAGTGCAGCAAAATCAAAATTAAGTTGGTAACTGTGACTGTGGTGCACGTTATAAGAGTCTTGAGGTGGTGGACAACAGTGGATGACAGCAGTTGACAGCACAGTTCCACCCACACACCAAGCAGCCATTCAAACACACATACTACATTCTATTTTATTTATAAATAATAAAATTACACAGATATACATTTGATGGATTTCAGGCAATTTTACCCATAATTATCCACTTTTCATATTTAATGGTAACTGTAGGAAAAACTTAATGTGAAATACGTGCGCAAAGTTCCTCTGCTGCACTCAACAAACCATTCCGCCCTCGCCTACGGCTCGGGCGTAAACGTTTCTTTCGGTGCAGCAAACTGTCACCTTGCGCACTAGTTGCACAAATAACTATAGTTGTATCGATAATAATTATTAATATTAAATATAATTATTAGAATTAGAATGCTAATAATTTGTTGTAAACAACTATGCTAATATCATTAAAAGCTTACCGAGTTGAAAGCAGAGAAAAGTCGGGAGAAAAAATAATAAGCTACATATCGAGTTATCAATATCGCATGCTTCATTGTTTTCAATTAATAGTCCACACGACGCGCAATTTAAAGAGGAACATACCTGTCAAATTTCATGAAAATCTATTGCCGTAAATGAGGAACATATAAACAAAACTATAAACATAATTATCTTCAGATTCATCTCGCAATTCTCGAAGCAATGCAACGTGAGAAAATTTGTGTCTTTAACAACCAGTCCCTACTCCAACGTGAACGATGAACTCTACCTTTCTTCCTATTTTTTACACACAAAAAAAGAGTGGCCAAGAGTACTAGCTGCTAGCTCTTCCATAGTTGATGACGAACTGAACTTGTGAGCACAAAAATAGGAAAACGGACGACATAAGACGGATGCGTGTGGACGCAATTTTACATCAGTCTTTTGCTTGAACCAAACGATCAGTCTTTTGCTCGAGCACAAAAGACTGATGGTTAACTTGAGCGTCTGGACCCGGCTTAAGCCAATGTTATTGTATAAGCCAATAATTTTTCCCTCTATTATATTATAGATAAACCAAGTTTATAATAGCACAGGAAAAAAATAATGTTTGGTAGCAGATGAGTAAAATGTAATGATTTGAGATGTGGGAGTGACTAATAGTAGCCTGTTTGTAATGCTAATGCTTGGGTGTGGTGTTTTCGTATTGGGTGGAGTTAATTCTCAGTCTTTTTCAACTGAATTAGGTCAAATTAGATAGTTGGTTTGCTGAATTATGTGAAATTGTGACTCTCCGATTGCTAAATGCAATGTCGACAGTATACATTTTTTATTTGACAATAAAATAAGCAAGAATGAACAGTAAATCTTTCATCAGATACCGGTATTAGCTATCCTGTATACAAGGCAGAACCAAGACAGAGAATCGGCAACGCTGTTCTCACTGCCTACGTTTTTCTCCGCTTTCTAGTGAAGTAGTCGGAAAGACATGGGAAATAGAGTTAACATGGGAAATAGGCTCAACTCACACTTACATGACTTAAGTCGAGAAGAGACTCGACTCTAGTCTCTTCTCAACGCAGCATGTGTTTTCAAATGGTGACGTCGCAGAGACTAGAATCGACTGGTCTGAGTGTCACCATTTGGAAACACAAGCTCTCGACTAGAGTTGAGTCTCTTCTCGACCTGAGTCGCGTTAGTGTGAGTTGAGCCTTAGAAGAAAATGATGTAGAACAATTTTAGTGAATTATTGACAGAGAAGGAGAGAACTTGAAGAGTGGGGAAGAAGGATATAAGAAAAGGATGAATAATACTTGAGTGAATAATGGACAGAGAAGGAGTGAAGTTAAAGAGTGGGAAAGACAGAAAGAAAAAAAGGTGAACAATATTAGTGAATTATGGAGAAAGAAGGAGATAACTTGAAGAGTTTACAGTTGTCTAGTAGATATACTACTGTGCTATTCAATCGTGGTCATTTACTTTCTCTACAACTAACGTTTCTACGTTTCATTTTTCTACTTATAAGGTACTCTCTCCTCCTTATTTTTTTTTCTTAATTGTTCTTGTGAACTTTTCAATTATACTCCGTACAAAATAACTTTTGACAAAATTACCTCCTTATTTTTACTTTCCTTGCCCTATTAAGATAGGTAAGGAAAGTACTGCTTTCCAAACAAATTAAGGTACCCTTATTTCAAGTTTTCTTTACGTTTCAAGGTCCCCTGAGTCTAAAAACATTATTTTTTCTTAATTATTCTTCTGAACTTAGCAATTAATTGCATTAATCTTAGGTCCCATTAATTGGTACTGTCTTCTCCTTTTTGTTCTAGATTTTTCTTCTGAACTTTGCTATTAATTGCATTATATGTAGGCCTCATTAATTGTTGAAGTGCGAACAGAACTTGGAAGTCGCGGTGCCACTAAATAGCTGTGCAATAATGAAAACATTTGAAGTCATTGATATAATATCTTGAGGTCCACAAACTTCATGTAATGGAATCTTGAAGAATTCAAAATAGGCCTATAATCATCATTGGTAAATTAAGAATCTATATGCTAAATTTCAAATTAATCAGTTGAGTAGTTGAGACGTGATGATGCGTCATTCGTGAATTTCCTATCCCCTACGTGTATGAGCCAGTTCATTCCTTTATTTTATTATAGATTAACTATAATGTATCTCTTATTTTTAGAACTCGTGGCTGGAGCTCAAGTTAATCTATGTTAATGATTATTCTTATTTGTAAAAATATTTCTTGTATTTGGCAAAATTTTTGCTGATATGCACCATGATTAAGTTTGTAGAGTGAATATTGAGGTTGTGGAACTGTTCCATAATTGAAGTGTTGCATGCTCCTGTGAAGTAACAATATTTATTAAAGAAAGTGGATT
This sequence comes from Nilaparvata lugens, assembly GCF_014356525.2. Classification (NCBI taxonomy): domain Eukaryota; kingdom Metazoa; phylum Arthropoda; class Insecta; order Hemiptera; family Delphacidae; genus Nilaparvata; species Nilaparvata lugens. The sequence continues at coordinate 27,453 of NW_024090444.1, forward strand.
TTTGACAACATTTCAAGTCTCCTCAATCACCTCACTATGGTTGGTGCATATATTATTATGGTCTTGGGCTGATATTTTTCAAGTCTCTTGGTTCTAACAGAATATTTTCCTGCCTACTGCCAACCTTCCGGATGTGTAAAGAGATTGGCTTCTTTTCCACAGCAAGGTGAAGGCATCTGATTACAAAACGCACTTCCTTTCTCAGAGCGTAACCAATTTGGAACAATGGAGGTATCTCATATTATAGCATGAGAACCCCTGCAACCTCTTTCTCACACTGACTGCATAATTCACTGCAAATCCGAACTGTATTGTAATTAATTTACGCCATAATAAACTAGTATTTCTGTGAACAGTAGACCTAACGCAGTATTCTCATCCACAAGTACCTGATTGAAACTATAGACCTTATGGAAATACAGCAATAGACTGCTTCTCCACACATCTGTGTAATCACTTGTCAGCTGATTTATGATGAATAATTCTATAGTCTGATTTTTACTCTAATATTGGCGTATGAAGAGGCTCCTTTGTACTTTCTTGCCCTATTACCATAGGTAAGGAAAGTATTCTCATCCACAAGTACCTGATTGAAACTATATACCTTATGAAATACAGTAATAGACTGGTCTCCACACATCTGTAATCACTTGTCAGCTGATTTATAATGAATAATTCTATAGTCTGATTTTTACTGTAATATTGGCTATGAAGGAGGCTCCTTTTTCTTTTATATTATCCTGAAATGCAAAATTCCAAAAACTTGTACATACGTCGACGCGCAATTAAAAAGGAACATACCTGTCAAATGTCATGAAAACTATTACCGCGTTTCGCCGTAAATGCGCAACATATAAACATTTAAACATTAAGAGAAATGCTAAACGGTCGACTTGAATCTCAGACCTCACTTCGCTAGGTCAATTATAGTTGACCAAGCGAAATGGGTCTCTCAAGGCCACTGCAATGTTGCCACTAGTTGCCACCCCTAACTCGACCAGTCTATATACATTGACTATATTTCTACACCCTGAACATCACTCTTTCCTTCTCATACCTTCCCTCTTCCTCTTTTCCGTCACTACCTGTCACAAATTCTTTTGAGCACGTCAGGTTCAAAAGTTCTATTGTGTCATTCTTTGAAGTTAGAACAATAACATCCCCCGTTACCTCCTCCCATCATCCGCTATATTCTTCAACATCATGAAATGAAGGAAATAATATGTTATGTATAATGTAAAACTCTTTCTTGAGTCATGACATCAAGAAATCCACATTTATAATGATGATTAGATTTTTCTTTATAAATGTAACTATTTAAAACTGAGCTATTACTTCATAAAGGTTACTTGAAGACTTCTATAATAATCAATTGGAAGTGGAGTTATGTAATTTTATTTATTTTAGTCAATATTCTTGTAGTGCCCACTTCACTCTGCAATGAATTCTCATTTGATTCCCATCACACTTCATCCAGGCTTTGGACAGATAAGACAAACAATACTCCTCACAATAACAATAATTCACTATCACACCTTCTCTCACACACCATTCACTTTCTCTCTTACTAGCCACCTACCTATCAGATTTTTCTCTACCAATCTTATTTTTCCACTGCATTCTATAGATAGCTTGATTCACATAATTCCCGTATACAAATTAAACCATTTTTTTCCTGAGATTGATGCCCACATGAGCTCTAGACTTGTGCGTGGTAGATGATAATGAGATATGAATGGACCTGCCGTTTTAGGTGGGTTCTGAACCACCGGGAAGCGATTTCGGGCAATGCTGTTCTCCCATCTTTCTCCATTGCCATTATGTAATTTGTAATTACAAAAAGACGATTAACGTGGACCTCACTATAGGAAATATGATTATATATTATCATAGAGAAATAATAACGTAAGTAGATATCCCATGGTATAGGGCGTTTATGTCGCAACTTTTACTGTTATCTCAAGCCGATTATTGTAGATTTTTACTGTTTTGGCCGGGTGAGATTGTATGAACGGCACAATATGAGAGACTGCCAGCGTCACATAGCTTTATGGGAAAGAACTACGTGGACTATCGGCTTGAGATAACAGAAAAAGTTACGACATAAACACCCTATACCATGGGATATCTACTTATGCTATTGTTTCTCTATGATATTATGTCATACGTGAAGCAATAATTATTAAACACTAGCAGGAAACGCGTTCTCCGCAAGGGTATATTTTAAAACTTGACAAACTGAGAACTTGACACAATGAAATCTTGAAGAATTGAAAATAGGTCTATAACCATCCTTGGTTAATTAAGAATCTATGTGCAAAATTTCAAGTTAATCAGTCCAGTAGTTCAGACGTGATGATGCGTCAAACATAATTTTCGTATCCCGTACGTGTTTAAGCCAGTTCTTTCCTTCATTACAGTATAGATGAGCAATTATGACACATGAAAGACTCAAAAATTCTAAACTATACTTGTTGTTACTTCAAAAGCTGATTTAAATTCAATCCACACTCCAGTCCTGCATTGCAATATTACTACACATCTTTAAAGGTTCCTTATTATAAAAAGTGACTAGAATGGAACGATTTGAACACCAATGACTGTCTAACACCAGATTTTTAGATGGCCTTCACTTATTTTAAAATGTCAAATTCATTCTCTTGCTCTACCAATATCCTTCTTACAATATTGGGCCTTTCACTTTTACGGTTATTCAGTCAGTTACTATTTTTGGCTTGGAATTGCAGCAGAATATTGCTTTAGAATGATTGAGGTATCAGATTTATTTGAAAACAGAGCTCAACTACAACCCATAGTGTGATCTTAACAAGCCTTTCACAGAAAATTTAAAATTCAAATTCATTTTATTGAGCCAAAAAAGAACATACAGACCAAGTCAAAACATAAAAATAGACAGAATAACAATGTATATTAAATAAAATCTGGTGTGGCGCACTCACACACTTTCCTTGCCGTTATGAAAATTGATCACCTGACGCTAGTGTTCCCGCGCATCTCAAGTCTACTATTCAAAGATTTGAGCCAGCTGGTGACAGGGCAATAACGCTGGAGACACACATGAGGTCTGCTATCTCTTCTTAGTGACTGATTTAATAGAATCAAAAATAATTCGCAATTGAATAATCACATTTTCTCGAATTTAAAGCTTATTTTCAATTTAGGGTGAAATGTTACTGAACATTATTGTAGAGTTTTTCGTGCTCAATCTACTCCACTTGATTTTTTTTGTGTTAAATTGTATCTGAAGCCTGATAATTGGGAATCTATCTGCATTGATGGGGCGAAGCTCCTGAAATTTTTACAGATACCGGTATGTGACTTGTGGCAGTTGATAGAGCTTATCGATGACTATTTAGGTATGAATTTGATCAAAATCGTGGAGCCGTTTCCGAGAAAATTACGAAAACCCTGTTTTTGACAACATTTTCGCCATTTTAGCCGCCACTTGAATTGCATTTGATCGAAATTGTTCGTGTCGGATCCTTATAGTGAAAGGACCTTAAGTTCCAAATTTCAAGTCATTCCGTTAATTGGGAGATGAGATATCGTGTACACAGACGCACATACACACCACACACACATACAGACCAATACCCAAAAACCCAGTTTTTTGGACTCAGGTGACCTTGAAACGTATAGAAATTTAGAAATTGGGGTACCTTAATTTTTTTCGGAAAGCAATACTTTCCTTACCTATGGTAACGGGCAAGGAAAGTAAAAATAGACAGAATAACAATGTATAATTAAAAATTTAAGCATATAACTAAGGTAAGAATATATTTATAATTCAACAGCAGAATTCAAGTGTCATCATTCAGAAATTCATCTACACTATAGTAAGCCCTATTAACTAAGTATGAATAGAGTTCTCTTTTAGAATCTTGTCTAATTCACTTTTACGGTGATTTTGTTACTATTTTTGGCTTTGGATTTCAGCTGAATATTGCTTTAAAATAGTTGATGAAACAGGTTTATTTAAAAACTGAGCTCAACTAACCTATATTAATGTCCACGTTATAATGGCAGTGTTTGATTAGCAATGATATTGCTATCCTTGTCTATCATTCAACAAAGTGGGTAGCGCTATCTATTTCTCGCTTTGCTCTGTTGCCAGATCGTCTTTTAACAATATATAATAATATTAATCAACAAAATATTTCATCTCAGTTATGAGAATTCATTATTAATTATTGAAAAATATAATTTCTACTTAATAAATATATGATTGATTATTTTAACAAGACTGAACAGTTAATATTACATCTATAAACCTGTATCAGGTACCGTCTATAGAAGGCATTGACAAGACAGAGGTTCGGCAACGTTGTCCTCTTATCTTACTCCACTGTCATTATAACGTGGACCTCACTGTAGGGTGATCTTTATAAACCTTTCACAGAACCTAGTATTTTCATTTTGTCATATTTCAGTAGATTATTGTAATCTGTAGATTATTATGGTTTGTAATCTCATTATTTGTGAAGGTAGAAAAGTTGGATCAAAGATTAAAGATTGAGAAATGAGAAAGTGTTGAGTAGAATCCCGTCTGAAATGGCAGGTATAGTTCATGCCCTGATTCTTATAGTAAGTAGATTATGAAACTGCTGATTCTCATCGAGAAAGGATTGAATTAGTCTCTAATTATCGCTAATCACTGTCTAGCCTAGTAAACTGTTCAAATTTTAATTTATTTTTTCGGACATTTAAAATCTAAATTTAGGAGAGAAATAGTACAAGGAGTATCCTTAGTTTTTCTCTCCCAATCAGTGCTACTTTGTAAAAATTATAAATAAATAAATTGATTGTTTAGCGGCTTTCAAATAAGGAATCTCATAAGGTCGCGATTTTCTCGAAAACGGCTCCAACGATTTTGATCAAATTTATACTAAAAGTCATTGATAAGCTCTATCAACTGCCACTAGTCCCATATCTGTAACATTTCAGGAGCTCCGCCCCATCTATGCAAGTTTGATTTTAGATTCCCAATTATCAGGCTCAGATACAAATTAAAAAAAATCCAAGTGGAAAGATTGGGCATGAAAATCTCTACAATTATGTCCAATAACATTTTCACCTAAAATTGGAAATAAGCTCGAAGTTCGTGAAATAAGATTATTCAATTTGCAAACTGTTGTTAAGTGTTGATTCTGTAAATCATTCACTATGAACAGATAGCAGACTTCATGTGTCTGCAGCGTATTGTCCTGTCACCAGCTGGCTTAGATCTTCGAATAGAAGACTAATTTAGATGCGCGGGAACACTAGCGTCAGTTGATCACTTTTCTAACGGCAAGAAAGTTGTGTGAGT
>NW_024090445.1:0-50738 GCF_014356525.2 Nilaparvata lugens
GCAGCTCTCTCAAAACCCCACTACTGTCAATATAATAATAATAATAATAATAATAATAATAATAATACTGCATTGAGTTGAAACAAAAACATACGGTATAAAAGTGCTATGTGTTGGCACTTTGCTTTCCAGTAGACAACTGACATAATTTATTAGTAACAAGACAGTTCAACGATCTATAAATAGCTTGTAACAATGGTGATCAGTTTATGAATTCCCTAATTGATTCTAGGTATTTGTCAATGAGTATAGTCCTAAACAAATAGTCTTATTATACAGAATAATGCTTGCTACTACCCAGCATTCGGGGCACTGATACTATTTACTTTCACAACGATTGTCAAATAAAAACAATCATTTCTAAATATAATTAGATGACCAGCGTAAAATTATATTTGTTTTCTTTATTTTGTCATATTATTGTTCAAAATGAGTCCAAAACAAAAAAGTTACCAGCCTTTTTACTGATGAATCGGATTTACGGATTGAATAGTATAGTGATAGATTCAAGTTTTTTCTAAACTTTTGGAAATTAATTAATGTATTCAAATTACATATTGATGTAAAACTAGTTTCTTTCTGAATTGAATCGCATATTCATAATTTTTATCAATACAGTGGTTTTCATGTGAGGAATTGATATTTGACGCGGTGGTTTTGTATGTAATTCATATGGGAAGCCGGCGTTTGCCGGCCGGGAGGTCGCAGTCTGACGCAGGCTCATGCCATCTCATGCGCGTACGTAAACGCGATCGAGGCAACCTGCTATATCCTTGGTTTAGAGGTGTTTAGGCGTTTAAAAACCCTATGACCAGCTTAAGAAGTGATTGACCGTGTATTTCTAATTGTCTGATTCGTTTCAAATTTTGCATACAGGATGATTCACACCTACACAACATGCTGTTGAAATTTCATCAAAATACAGAGTGTCTATAAAAGAACTCCGGGGTTTAAAAAATTAATATTTTTTCAACTATAAAAGATAGCAAAATTGATCAATTCCTTTGAAACAAGCAGCTCAAAGAGTTTTACTCATACCAATTGGGAATGTTTCTCTCAACAGTTGGCAGCGCTGCGGAGCGTTGACCTTGAAATGATGTAGCAGGGCTTGCGGCAAGCAGTCAGTGTCGTCTGGACTGGCGTGCTATGGCGACGCATCAACAAAAGGCTCAATGTGTTATTTGGCTCATAGAAGCTAATCTGTTGTTACTGTACAAAGAAACTTTCGACGTAGCTATGGTGTTGACCTACCTACAGACAAAACAATTCGTCAGTGGTTAAGTGCCTCCAAGGAAACAGGAAGTGTTTTGAAGCAAAAGTCGCCGGGTAGGCCGCATGTGTCTCAAGAGAATGTGGACAGAATCCGAGCTTCATGCACTCGAAGCCCTAAGAAATCGTTAACAAGACGCAGTCTGGAGTTGAGGTTACCAAGATCAACAGTCCATAAGGTAATTCATAAAAGACTTCGTTTAACTGCCTACAAGATTCAACTTTTACACCATATCAAACCGGCAGACAAGGTTAAGAGATTCGACTTTTCTGTTTCCATGCTGGATAAAATTGATGGAGATAATGATTTTTTAAAAAGTGTGGTTTTTAGTGATGAAGCTACTTTTCATGTGAACGGAACTGTAAACAGGCATAATTGCAGAGTTTGGGGTTCAGAGCCGCCCCATGAGTTTATTGAGTACGAACGTGACACGCCCAAAGTGAATGTTTGGTGTGCTCTTATGCATGACAGAGTCATAGGACCCTCATTTTTGACGGAAGGAATATGAATGGTGATGTCTATTGTGACATGTTAGAGGAGTATGTTTATCCTCAGTTGGATGACATTGAGGTGGAGAAAGGTTTAGTTTATTTCCAACAAGATGGGGCGCTGCGACACTTCAGTTTGCGTGTCCGTGAGTCACTGGACGCTCGTTTCAGCAACAGGTGGATTGGAAGGGAAGGACCTATTCCATGGCCACCAAGGATCCCTGATATGACTCCATTGGACTTTTTCTTCTGGGGGCATATCAAGAATCTTGTATATGCGGAGAAAATTCGAAATGTTCGCCATCTCAGGGAACGAATAGTGAATTGCGTGGCGTCCGTTCCCCCAGACATGCTCACCAGGACATGGGAAGAGGTAGAATACCGTTTCAACGTGTGCCGTGCCACTCACAGAGCTCACATTGAACTTTACTAAGTTGTTAAAAAATCTTGAAAAAATAGGCTTTCTAATCATAGATTGTATAAAACATGTATGTACGTTTTTAGTTTATTAAAATATTTTGTCTCAAAACCCGGAGTTCTTTTATAGACACCCTGTATAATGATGTTTAGTGGTGGTTAGGGGTTAAAAACACTATTGACCAGCATAAAAAGTGATTGACCGGGTATTTCTAATTGTCTGATTTGTTTCAAATTTGGCATACAGGATGATTTACACATATTAAACATACTGTTAAAGTTTCATCAAAATATAATGATGTTTAGGGGTGGTTAGGGGTTAAAAACCCTATTGACCAGCATAAAAAGTGATTGACTGGGTATTTCTAATTGTCCGATTCGTTTCAAATTTGGCATACAGGATAATTTACATATATTAACATACTGTTGAAATTTCATCAAAATATAATTATGTTTAGGGGTGGTTAGGGGTTAAAAACCCTATTGACCAGCATAAAAACTGATTGACGGGTATTTCTAAGGTTATTTGAAGACTTTCATAATAATCAATTGGAAGTGGAGTGATGTAATTTTATTTATTTTAGTCAATATCTTGTAGTGCCACTCCACTCTGCATTTTTCAATTTCCATGAATTCTCATTTGATTCCCATCACACTTCATCCAGGCTTTGGACAGAGAAGACAAACAAAACTCCACACAATAACAATACTTCACTATCACACCCTCTCACACTCACACACATTCACTTTCTCTCTTACTAGCCACCCTTAGTACAAAGTGGCAACAGTGTTGGTAGAGACGGGTTGTGGTGTGAAGAGCAAGCTTTGACCTTGAGGGACCCATTTACATTTGGCCAACTGTACTAGGAATGTATAATAGGAATGTCAGGATGACACTTGTCTCCTAATGCGATACAAATCAGAGAGACGTGAATTCCCAGAGAAAAGATAAGGTATGCATATTGTTCCAAAAAACATGTTTTGAAAACAACCTTTTCAAAGAAGGAATCAGAAAATAGAAGTGAATTAAATAATAGATTTCTGCGAACCTGCCTTTCACAAACGAGCCTAGAATTTAAAGGAGTAGTCCTTTCTCCCTAGACAATCATACACTTTCATGTTTGTTTTGTGAGTGTGAGAAGTGAAAACGATTACCAATACAAAACCATCAAACATTCTGGAGGTTGTTGTTTCCAAAACATAATCAGCTTCAACAGAATTTATTTTGAATAATATGAATAGCTATTGGTATAGAAAAGGCTATTGTTATTGTAGTAACATACTGGCTCCTCTATTCAAAAATTCCAGATACTTGCATGCTTTGAAAAGCCTGTTGACTTACAAAACAAAGAGGCCTAGAGTAGAAGGGTGAAAGTGTGTGAGTGAGAGGGAGTATTGAGAAATGAGTATTGTGTTGAATTGTATTGACTAGGTTATCCTGGAATGTGCGACCTTATTGAACTATTTTTCTTTTTTTCCTCTTCTTTTTCTTCTTTTCCATCTCCCCTTTTTCTTCTTTTCTCTCTCTTTCCTTTCTCTCTCTCTCTTCCTCTTTATCCTATCCTCCCATATCTCTCTCTCTTAATAGACAATGTAAAATATAATATTTGTTTCAAAACAGCTGATCATCAAATCATAAGTTGAAATGAGAAAATTTCCAGCTCACTGATCACTATGGCTAAAATTGAAAAGTAATCCATCAGCTATGGGCATGTGGGTAGACGGGTTTTCAATAAACGTTCAAAGCTCTGGATATAAATAATTATTTATGTTGGTGAGGCGTAGAAAAAAGCTTCTAATACATTTTGTGTGGGGAGCAAATTAAACTGAGTGTTGGATATCCAGTCATGATTAATTTTACAATAGAAAAATATGAAGAAACTATGTACTTTTGGAAAAAAACAAAAAAAAAATGAAATACACTTTTTATAGTTGTAAGCTATTTCTGTTTAAATTTCTCACTTGCTAATGATAGTATACGATTTATTGAATTAATTTCTTGATAAATACAAGTATGGAGTACAAACTAAATCTTCTTACATTGATAATCAGCGTTTTGCTCCTCTATGTCTCTACATAAGGCTGGTTTCACACTCTTTCGGTTCGTTTCGTTATCGATTCATTTTCGGCAAATTCCGATAAGTGTGAAACGGTAATTCGGTTTGAATTCGGTACCGAATAGAAACCACATAGAACTGAACGCCCACTTGACTAATAAATTCCATCAGGTTTCAATTCGTTGCTAGCGAGAGGCTACTTTCACACATTTTCGATTCGGTTCGTTTTGTTTTCACTGTAACTCATTTTTTAACTTTTGCATATTACAGCAATTTATGGTCAGTTCAGCTGAAACGATCCAAATAAAGTTGATTCTCTTTTGCTGAATAAGTAAAGTAGTTTACCCATGTAGACAAATGGGACCAGCATTGATTCCCTTCTACTTAATTAAAATCCCTCTTGGAGTTTTCAACAAATATTTGATTTTTTTACATTTTATTCTCGGTTAGTGAGGGTCAGATCGTTTCTACAGAAAACAGAATATTTCATGCAGAATTCAGTTGTAGTGTTATCTAAATTTGTAAAAACGTGGATTGGTTCCTTTCTGCTTAATGCTGTCCGAATTATTCTCGTTATTTTATCTTCAAGTTAATATTATAAGATTACAATCATTATCAAGTACATTATAAAGATCACAAAATGTTAAGAAAGATGTACCGTAAAACGGGGTTACTTAGGCCACTTTTAAAATTCAAACACCTGGTGAATCTAGACTAATCAATTTACAGATTTGAAACTTAGTGCAAAACTTTGGTCTGTATCTTGACTAATTGTTTCATGTAATAAAAAAATTATTTGAACAATTTTTCACCTGAAAAAATATAAAAAACATGGTGGTCTAAGTTTCCCCCTGGAATGGGGTAACAAAAACCAGGTATGTTAAATGAATGTTTGGCTCAAGTTGAATACTCCTGGGGTAACTAATTCCATACATTAGACTAAGAGAAACAATATTCATGTTTAAAAAACTGAATTTAATGGAGAAAAATAATACAATTTTTATTTTTAAGATTAAATGAGTGAATGAATGAGATTTTGGCTTAAGTTTACACTTCTGGAGCAACTAAATCCATACACTAGACTGAAAGAAACAAAATTCATGTTTTATATGAGAAAAATAATAGTTTGAAGAATTATTTACATTTTCTAGATTACCATAAATGATCATTTCAACTCATACAAAAAAGTGTGGCTTTTCTTGTGGCTTTTGTTGCCCCGTAGACAGACCAGCTGAGAAAAGAGAAGCATCAGGAAAAAATAACCTCAAAATTGGAGAACTAACTGATGCATCATCTAGACAGACAATTGAGGTTATGTTTCGAAATAGTTACTAAACTTGGAAGAGAACAGACTGGGATGGACAAATAAAGTAATGATGGGTATAAAATTTGGTACAAATTTCCTCCAAATAATAAAATTTTTAATGCTTTACTTCAAATCTCAGTAATTTTTTTTTGCATCAGCTTGAAGTTTGTACAATTTCCAACTCATAGATCTTTAAACATCCAGGATTTCTGAAATCAGTGTTACCAACATGGGCTCTTGAAATTTACCTTGCAAAATGGCTTTTGTTATCCTGTAGGCTTAAGTAACCCCGTTTTACGGTATGAAAGATCTATAGTAATTAATTTTTTAAAAGTTATTCATTTAATCATATACAAATACAATTAAGGTATAAACAACAGACATTTGCCCAAAACTGTTCTAAACCTTAATTTGGAATACACAGTCAGGTTATAATAGGAAAGTATTCCACTAAAGCTGCGTTCACACAGGAGTTAATAACACAAGTTGACTGAGTCGTCAAAAATTTCTCTTGACAAATGTTAATAACTCATGTTCATAACAGAAAATTCCTTGTTATTAACAATATCTTGTTATCAGTATAATTGACTTCCATATGATTCATCTAACGAGAGTATTCATATGATATAACAGCCGAATAAGAAGCAAAAATTGTCTTCAAAATACTTTAATTGAAACATGTGTGATCATTAGCATAATGATATTCATCTGATCTAATGTAATAGTATATTTCGCACCTAGGGTCGAAAATGTACGTTTTCCGGCTCGAGATCGTGGTTTTCAAGTTCGAGACGAAGTCGAGAACTTGAAGCGTTCAAGAGCCGGAAAAACATTTTTGCCCATGTTGCGAACGCTATTTTCACCACACCAAAAAAAACTTCCCAATCCCAAGTAGCAAAACAATATTGTCTAATATTGGAAGGAATGTTTTCCCAATATTGTTTAATATATTGTAAATGTTGGTCAATGTTGTCAAAATACTCTGACAATATCTTTATGAAACCTTTAATATTTTTTTGAAAATAATATAGCAATGTTGGTACATAATGCTAAGATATTTTGAAAAATATTGGAAAATATTGTCACAATATTGAGACAAGATTTTTTTTTAAAATATTGTCTCAATATTGTGACAAAAATTATCACAACATTGTTCAATGTGTTGGAAATGTTGGTCAATGTTGCCAGAGTACTCTGACAATATCTTTATGAAACCTTGAATATTTTTTTGAAAATATTATAGCAATGTTGGTACATATTGCTAAGATATTTTGACAAATATTGTCACAATATTGCAGAACATTTTGCCATGCTACCAATTTCTCCTAAATAGGTTGGATAGCATTTCACACCTATTAACCTACAGGAAGCTATCGGCTCCAAAGTGGTAGACTCTTGATAAACTATGAATGGATCTATCGCCTATGAATGAGAAATCCAGTTTTCAGAGCAAACCAACTTACAATCTTCAGAAGAATTTTGGCAATATACAACACAAATCCACAATACAATACCTTACATACTTAAACATCCTAGCATCATTACAAGCTAATTTTTATACAAAATTAGAACACCATAAAACTGTTCAAAACTCAATTTAAAACATTATAAATTTCAATTAAACAGAAAAATATTCAGGGAGCACAAAACACTTTCCATAGCCAGCCACCATTTTTCTAGAGAAGAACAAGCACAAAGTACAGAGCAAAGACCACACCTCAAAATCAGTGTCAACGTTATGGACACGTCATTGATATTAAATTCCAAAAAAAAATAAATTACAAGTTTAGAATTTACATTTTATATTTGTTCTCAATAAAACTTTATTTCGAAACTGTTATTTTAAATTTATATTCATCTATATTAAAATAATCTATTTATTCTGTTTCTCTGTTTCGGTGATACCATGGAATGCAACACAATATTTACGATAAATTCTCAGTTAAAAAGTTGTCCGCATATCGATTACTCTGATATTTACTATCAGTTTATAGATCTCGAATTGAAGATTTGATTCCAATCGAGAAAAAATGTAATATTACAAATACCCCCTCTTGACATAAAAAATTTTACTGTTTGAGAATTTAAAGAAAAAAATTTACATTGAAACAAATGGAAATTGTGAAATTAAATTTGAGAACAGTAACAATTTTTCCTATAAAAACATTACATGTCAACTATAATTGAAAATTATTATAAAAATTCATCAATAGCATTTGTTATACGTTTCCGAACATATTTCAAAGTATAGAATATCAAAATTACTTTTGATTTAGCTTCATAATTTAAGGAAAATATCTTAACAGAAAATTTAATATATATAAAGAATAGTTTTTGAAATGCACATAAATTTAATAGATAGAAAAATTCAATTTTTTATTGCATAGAAAATTTAGTATGTTGAACGAAAAAAAATTTTTTAAATGAATTGATGAATTGTTACATTTAATTTTCACATAAAATTTCAATAAATCAAAAAATGTTCATTTCTTTCACTATTGATGCGGTTGATTTTTCGATGCAAATTTTGGAAAACAGTCCGTTAAGGCACTCAGTATGAATTTCAGTTAAGTGTGACTCCAGTGTGATGACATCAGTGTTGGGCTGATCCGAATACTCGTAGTGTTGGGCTGATCTGGATGCACGTAGTGTTGGGCTGATACTTGTAGTCGACTGATGCATACCAAACTCGATACAGTGACCTCTCAGTTAGCATTGCCTCATGCTTGTAGTAGACGGCTGCATACCAAACTTGATACAGGTGACATCTCAGTTAGCATTGCCTCATGCTTGTAGTAGACGGCTGCATACCAAACTCGATACAGGTGACATCTCAGTTAGCATTGCCTCATGCTTGTAGTAGACAGCTGCATACCAAACTCGATACAGAGTCACGTAAATTTTGTATCATATAATTATACAATGTACATTTCAGGCTTGAAATGACAATGTAATTCGTTTTTTGGAGAAGCGATAGACGCTGCATACAGGATTAACTTAGGTGAGGATTAATTTAGGTAAGGTTTGGTTTTTTGATATTTTCAGATTTCAAGGTTTAGAGTTCTGCATACAGGAATAATTTAGGAGAGGATTTTTTGAATCAATTCTTTCATGATACTGTGACTGTTATTCTGAATTCAAAGTAGTGAATGTGAACATGGATGGCAATTACCTCCAGGTAATGTGGTAGTGTTGAAGTTTGAGTTACATGGTCAGCAATAGGCGTTGGTTGGCGTTGGCATTGTCATTGGCGTATGCTTTGGTATCGGCATTGGCGTTGGCATTGTCATAGGCATTGGCATCAACATTGGCGCAGACATTGGCATTGGCGCAGGCATCGGCGTAGACATCAACGTAGATATTGGCATTGCATTGGCACAGGCATCGGCGTAGACATCAGTGTAGTTATTGGCGTTGACATTGGCATAAGCATCAGCGTAGATATTGGCGTAGTTATTTATGTAGGCATCGGTTTAGTATTGCGTTGACATTGGCATAAGCATAAGCATAGATATTGACGTAGTTATTTGTGTAGATATTGGTGTTGGCATTGTCATCGGTGTAGTTATTGGCGTTGACATTGGCATAAGCATCAGCGGAGATATTGGCATAGTTATTTGTGTAGACATTGGTGTAGTTATTGGCGTTGACATTGGCATAAGCATCAGCATAGATATTGGCGTAGTTATTTGTGTAGATATTGGTGTTGGCATTGGCATCAGTGTAGTTATTGTCGTTGACATTGGCATCAACATTGGCGCTAATAGTCAATTAATAAGTCACACTAGTTCGAAAAACACCCAAATGTTCTTAACACTCTTCATAGCGTTCACTTGTTGCTGATTTCGAGATTCACGTGATAATTATTTTGATGTTAATGTCCACGCTGTACTTGTTATCTTAAAATGCTTATAAACTAAAAAGAAAATTTTTATTAGGCTACCAATACAATCTAATACACATGAAAATTATTTACAAGTATATAATCAATATAAAAATGAAATTTGTTAACATCTTATTATACAGTCAGCAATACATAAATTGTGAAATTTGGAGACATCAATTACAAAATTTCAATAAAAAATTATTTCATTTCCATTTATTCACTGTTCAAATAACAAAATTAATCCATTCTTCAAAATTTAGAACATAGACAAATACATGTTACATAAATTTCATTACACCCTGTATCATTATCAAAATTGTAAAAAAAACCAGATCATCACAACAAAAATAATTTCAATTCATATTCCAATAATATTTCAGACAATTGATCTTCTATTCACAATCATTTCATAATACAATATATCTGCATTTCATTATCATTAGTATAACATTTCATTTATAGCATTTATAGCAAATTCATTTCACATTTATGATTTATCATTCAGGGATTCAAATTATTTATGTGGACACATTTATAAATTTTCATTTTAATTTTTGTTCAAATATTGTATAAAAAGCAAATTATTTAATATTATTAATCATCGTTTGTTGGATACTATAGTTTATTTCGACTTTTCAATGTTCTAAACACAAACTACATTTCATGACAAAATTTTACTATCAATCATTAAACAAGAAATCATTCAAAACATCAATAATATTTTGCTTCAAAGGCAATCAATATTCATAAGTAATCATCTGCATCTATGGCAATCAACATTATTAATCATCATTTTGCATCTATGGCAATCAACACAAAAAATATAATCTCATTACTGCCTCTCTAAGTCATAACCTCTGTTATTCCTTCTTTAGGCAATAATGGGCTTCCATCTCAAAAAACAATCACATACCAGCAAAATTCTAATCAACAAACCCCACTAAAAATTCTACATACACTCCAGCATCCATTTCAAACGATAATCAATCATATCAAAATTTATAGAACAGTTTTTAAAATTTAGAAAAAGATATCAATTACAAAAACTTTAGAGAAATTTTAATCTTCAACTCATTTCAATTAATAATATGACAAGACGTTTTTATTTAGTGAAAACATTATTCAAGTTAACTTTAATTTATATTGAACATCTCATATATATGGCGACACAATTCATTAATACTTTAAAATTTTGAAATTTTATTATTATAACAAAAGAATTTATACATAAGATTAAATTCAGCATGTTCTAAATTGTACCATTTATTTTTAAATAATTTCAGAATTTGAAGACTGTATAATAAGTACAAACATTTCAAGATTACAATACAAAGACGATCAAGATGGATAATGGGTAAATAAGTTCCGTAAAAAATACAAATAAGAGAAAAAGAAAAATTGAGTAAATAAATTTTCTAAATAATACAAGGAAGAGAAAGATTAATTAGAGCCTATCCTACATGTCAGTACTGAACTTTCATAAGGAAGTATATTTAATAAAATATACTACTATGGAATTTTGTAGATTCCAAGTATGACTCTAATTTGTTATAACTGTGAGCTATCACTCCCACAAAAACAACTGGTGAAGGAAAAAATATTTTGACTATTGTGACTGGGTGGAGAGTTCCTAGATGTCTATAAGGCAATGTGATAGCAGTCTTAAAGTTTTTTATATCGCAAACAAGTAGGTCAGATATCGAGTCCAGCCATATGTGGTTCACGCCCATACCTCTAAAAGAATCACACCTACTTGTCTACCAAAAATCCAAAGTATTGGACAGCAAAAAAAAATATATAAAATGCAAAATGGGTTAAAAGCCCAGAAGAAAACTATAACCTAATTACATATGGCTTATGGCATGATATGCAATGAAAGATGAGAAAATGGGACATCATTGCTCTGAAAAACCTAGTTACCTAATATAATACCTGACAAAAAAAAGACATAATTAAAATATGTAATACATTATGAAAAAATATACCACAAGCAAACAATTATTTACACTACAATGGATAGATTTTAGAAAGTTAGTTTTATCAACAATTTAAAGATTAGGAAAATAAGCTACTATTTTAACTTCCAAAATTATTTCAGAAAAATACAAATTTAAATGACTATAGACAAGATTGGTTAAGATATGCATCATAGAAGAATTTTACTGAACATTACACAAAGACAGGAAAGAATCGAAATTTGAAAAGATTAAGGGCCAAGAAAATAGGCTACAGGAAGAAAAAAGACACAATTATGGACTCTTACCATACACTGCGTAGCGATTATGCTATTCTGAATCCCGGCATAACACAGGATTCCTAATCATTGTGTGCTGGGGAATACCCTTTCATCATGTGATTCACAGTCATCATCTTGTAAGTAAGCAACTTGAAACAACCTTTGAATACTAACACATCAATGGTGACTTTGTGCTTTGTTTTCTTCAAGAACATGATTTTATTCATGGGTTCATTTGTTTCAACAAAGCCATTTTAATTACAAAAGTCAGTTATGTTCACTAGATAATGCTTGCATACACTTTTCGATTTTCAGTTGAAAGTTGAATTCATCAACTTGATTCAAAGCAAGATTCATTTTGTTTACATTGTTCCTAACCTCTACAGAAACCTGTCTCATGTAAACATTCACTTTATTTACTGTTTTCCTAACTTTCAATTTGGATACTACTTTCTTTACTGTTGACTTTCAATAAAGACAGCTCCCTACCTACTACATTACTCAATTCTACTATCTCACTAGGATTTACTTTTTCAATAACATTAACTAGGCTACATTATCTGAAACTTGAAATAATGATCTTGTATCTCAACACTACTATCATCCTGCTTCAATTTGCCTTCATCTTCATGACTATCAATCAATGTCTCATGTCTAGTCTAGTCATGTCTAGTCTAATGCTAGCAAATTCATGCTTCATATCATCAAACCTAGCATTTTGATCTTGTTTCAATTATCAATCTTAGCATTTTGCTCATCAAACCTTTGTGTTAAGAACGCTATAAGATTCAGATCATTTTTAATGTTTGCCATTTTGTA
Source organism: Nilaparvata lugens (assembly GCF_014356525.2). Lineage (NCBI taxonomy): Eukaryota > Metazoa > Arthropoda > Insecta > Hemiptera > Delphacidae > Nilaparvata > Nilaparvata lugens. The sequence continues at coordinate 12,480 of NW_024090445.1, forward strand.
ATATGCACTGATATCTATTCATTAAAACTTGACCACTCCAGAACTGACCTCCCATTCAGCAGTATACCATTCATAACCTATCAAGATATCTATCCTACCAATAATTTTTTATAACCAGGGATATATTTTGTAGTTTGAGTCCCACACCAGGGCGTACCATTTGGGACAATTTGGAGATTCAGTCCCACACCAGGGGTACCATTTGCCGTGCTACCAATTTCTCCTAAATAGGTTGGATAGCATTTCACACCTATTAACCTACAGGAAGTTATCGGCTCCAAAGTGGTAGACTCTTGATAAACTATGAATGGATCTATCGCCTATGAATGAGAAATCCAGTTTTCAGAGCAAACCAACTTATAATCTTCAGAAGAATTTGGCAATATACAACACAAATCCACAATACAATACCTTACACACTTAAACATCCTAGCATCATTACAAGCTAAAAACTTATCCAGTTTATATAGTTGAAAACAATAGCTATGGGCTTGTATACACACAAAACAATTTTATACAAAATTAGAACACCATAAAACTGTTCAAAACTCAATTTAAAACATTATAAATTCAATTAAACAGAAAAATATTCAGAGAGCACAAAACACTTTCCATAGCCAGCCATCATTTTTCTAGAGAAGAACAAGCACAAAGTACAGAGCAAAGACCACACCTCAAAATCAGTGTCAACGTTATGGACACGTCATTGATATTAAATTCCAAAAAATTATAAATTACAAGTTTAGAATTTACATTTTATATTTGTTCTCAATAAAACTTTATTTTGAAACTGTTATTTTAAATTTATATTTCATCTATATTTAAATAATCTATTTATTCTGTTTCTCTGTTTCGGTGATACCATGGAATGCAACACAATTATTTACGATAAATTCTCAGTTAAAAAGTTGTCCGCATATCGATTACTCTGATATTTACTATCAAGTTTTATAGATCTTGAATTGAAGATTTGATTCCAATCGAGAAAAAATGTTATATAACAATTTTAAAAAAAATTGTCTCAATATTGTGACAAAAATTATCACAACATTGTTCAATGTGTTGTAAATGTTGGTCAATGTTGTCAGAATACTCTGACAATATCTTTATGAAACCTTCAATATTTTTCCTACAATATTTGAAAATATTGGTGATGTTGGGAGATATTTTCCTGAAATATTGAAATATATTAACACAATATTGATATTGAACCGAATATTTCCACAAAAAATTTTGGAAAATTATCTCATAATATTGTGAGAAAATTATTCCACAGTATTGTGAGAAAATTATTCCACAATTTTGTACAAAAGTTTTTGACACTATTTTACAATATGTGAGAACATAAGGGTACAGTTATACTATGTGCAAGCTTGCTCAAATAAGCACTTTCAAGCTGGTACCTACTGCCAACTTACAGGTGAAAAACATTTTTTTTCAAATGGATGAAAGACGTTATGATGTGCTTGGAGAGAATGGAACTAACTCTGCATTATTCATGGATCAGTTCTATTCTCTCTATGCATGTCATGAGGTGTTTCTATGCATGTTACCAGATTCTGTTTTTACCTGTAAGTTTTCACTACCAGCTTGAAAGCGCTTATATGAGCAAACTTGCTCATAGTGTAACTGTACCCTCATTACACAATTTAAAATATATATATTATAAATAGACTAAATTTTTGCAATTTTGTAAATTTCAATTAATATTTTCAACAATATTGAGGTTCAGGGATTGATTATTCAATTAAAAACCGTAATTATAATCAATTACTAATTTATTGTTTATGATTCAGTAAATTGAACATGTAGACACGTTTTATGATCTTTTCTGTCACTACTATTATATTCTTATCTATTCGAGAGGTTCATCTTCACAATCGATGTCGATTATTGTTATTGTAGCTGGTGTTGATGGCTGATTCCTGGAAAAAATGGAAATAATAAAAAAATCAGGAAGAAACTAATTCAAAGCAGAAAATAGTTGATCAATTTGTTTTATTAATACTTAATGGTTATAATTGGATATGAAATCATAAACTTGTATTTTTTATTGATAGAAGTTGTAGAGAATCAGATTCTGAAGAAAACGTTGAATGGCGGTGATTGTGTTAAAGTGACTCAAATTTCAGAAATCCCAATAGGAAGAAGACAAAATAGTCAAACCATAGCACATCTGATTCAGTGTTTAGTCTCTCTATTTTGATCATTTGATCACAATTTCTGAGTCTTGGGTAAGTTTTACACAATCATGCCAATCAACATTCCCTCCAGAATGAAGTTATAGCTAGAGTACCCAATAAAAAAATTGTTGGTTGATGAAAGACAAGGTTATTAAAAACAAGGTTATTCCGATTTGAGGAAACTAAAATGATGGGGAACCCGAAAAATAGTACAGATCAGAGATCCCGACTACATTTGAGATCACGACTGGCGCATTGAAAATATTAATCATATTAAGCTTTCATGGCTCATAACATCCACAAGGTTGCTTTAATAAAGAAATTATTGATCAATTGAGTTTTACATTTTTACCAATGTTTTACTAATAATATCATGTTTCTGTAATGTTGAAATCAGATCTATCTATTAGATTTAGTCCAAGTAGAAACCAAGTGAAGTGTACTATTTTGAGAAGTGTAACAAGATTACAACATAAATGATATTATTGTCTTGCTGAAAAGACAAGTGCATGCGCACGGTACTAGAATTTCTGATCTGTAGCACTTAAAAGGCCAGGACACATATAACCGCACCGAGCATGTGCCGAGGTACGGCCGAGCTACGCCCGCGACACGGTGATGGTGATAGGAGAACACACATATCCGTGCTACAGCAGCAGCAGTGTCTCACTCATATCCGAGCGGCAGCAGTGTCTCAGTTCTGTAGTGCTACTGTGGTCTGATTTCTGAATGTGTTAAACTATTGTTGATAATATAACACTATTAAAGCTTGTTACTTGTGAACCTTTTGTCCCAGCCAAAAGTTTACTCTACCCACCCGATTTTCATTTTGTCCCAATATCAGGCAGTAATGGAACAACCTTCTTTTTAATAACCTTGGGTGAAAGATGCTTATTCAGGAAACAGCTCAATACAGAGTGGGTAAAAAGTTTGAAAACGGCTTGATACTTTTCATAGAGGTGATTTGATGGTCGGACGTAGGGGATCGTGCTAATATAAAAGTTCCCATACTCAATCATGACATTAAAAATTTGGTCTGCTATCTTGGCTCAGTGATATTGAATCCAAGCTCTTTTTTTTGAATGGGAAGATGGTCGTGTTATACATGATTCCAATGCTGTTTTTCAAGAAAAATGAATTGTAAGATTAATGCTTACATTTTGTCCAACTTGATTGGGCTTGTGCAAGCCACGTAGCCGCTTTCAACTAGACCTGCTTCAATTCTGCCTTCGGCCAGCACCAGTTTGTAGCAGCTGCTGTAACAATGAATTTATGAGAACACTAATCCTATCACACATTACTCATTACAATGCGAAAGAAAAGTATAAAGGACAAACAATATATGAACAAAACTACTTTTTCTAGGTGGAAAGATAAGATGAGGAGGAAGAATATTTTATAAATCATGGTTTATCATGTAATAGGCAGATTTTAGTAAAACATGAACAGGAAAGTGTTTAGAAAAACCGATAAGAAGTCTGGGTGAAATAATTTGAGAGGAAAAAGTGAATCTCTCGAGCATGTTATAAGAAAATTGTAATATTAATGTATTTCCAAAAAATATTCATTATTCAGTAATGGAATCATGCTTTTTATTATGTAGAATTAACAGTGCCGTACAATTAGTAGGCCTATCACCTTGATATTCTAGAAACTCGAAATAGAATGAATATATTGGATAAAAGTAATTTATCTCTAGTTTTCCATATAGTATTTCTTTATTGGAAATTGAAAGCTGGTCTTGTTATGCATGATAGGCCTATCACTTAACTTGCTACCGCAAAGCAAGTAGGCCTGCCCTTGGATGTTGAAATGAAGGTAACGATTCTATTCTATTCCAATACGGAATTCAATATAAAGTGAATGGTGAGAACCTTAAATCAATAGGACAAACTGTTTCAAAGCTATGTGGAGTGTTAATCACAGACTTGTAGCTTACTACAAATCAATTGATATTTCCAATACTAATAATGATCAGCATTATAATGACCACCTCCCAAATTGAAAAAAATCAACTTAGAGATTCAATATTGCAGATCTGGATGGAATGCCTTCTTTTTTATTAAATAGAATAGGATTACTTCTTCATTTTAATGACGTGGCAAGTTTGGACAGTAATGTCCACTCAACCACAGTGTTTGTGGATGTCATGTTTAATGGCGAAATAAAGTTTTTGAGTCATACAGTGAAGTAGAATTTTCTATTCAAGTGGGATTTTGTCTGACTGATATTGATATTGCAAAATTAGAGTTGTTTAAAAATATAAGCAAGCTACACAGTGAACTTCAAAAGAAGTTTTTTTTAAATTTTTTTTTTTTTTTTTTTTTTTTTTCTTTTATTTTTATTTTTTTTTTTTTTGGGTGACCTTGAGGTTGAGGTGGTTAAACTGGATGACCTTGAGGTTAGGGTGGTTGACCTGGATGACCTTGAGGTGGGTGTGGTTGACCTGGATGACCTTGAGGTAGGTGTGGTTGACCTAGATGACCTTGAGGTGGGTGTGGTTGACCTGGATGACCTTGAGGTGGGTGTGGTTGACCTGGATGACCTTGAGGTGGGTGTGGTTGACCTGGATGACCTTGAGGTAGGTGTGGTTGACCTAGATGACATTGAGGTGGGTGTGTGGTTGACCTGGATGACCTTGAGGTTGGGGGTGGTTGACCTGGATGACCTTGAGATAAATGGCGACTCTGGTCCACTTGTGCACCAGAGTCGCCATTTTATATCTACTTAAAACACAAGCTACATCTATAATATAATAATGTATATTATTTCTCAAGCTACCCTATAGTAGGCCTAATTATACTTTTATCAGTCTAACTGATTCAAACTTCCATAAATTTAGTAATATTTTGTGTACTTACATTGATGATAGAAGATCACGTGACTTCAAAACAAATAAATGCCTGGATAAAACACTGGAAACAGGAAATGTACTCTGTATTCAATACGTGATGAACTGAACTAACCCTTGTGACTGCATTAGACAAGAAGATCAAGTCCAATAACTATATAGCAAAAAGGCAAACCAACTCAAAAAGGCGCGAAAATACTTCGACAAGGAAGGAGTGAGTTTCGAGAGAGAGAGCACGGCCGTGGACAATGGTGAAAGTTAGGCCTACATACTATTACAAAAGAAGGAGCTTATAGGAGGGGGAGAGACTCAAACAATATACCGTACTAAAAAGTATAGCAATAGAAGACAACCAAGAAGATGGCGGAACTGCCGAAAGATCTCGTTGTCCAGTGAGTGATTTATTCATTTATTGTAAAAATATCTGACTGCTAGTCGTTTTTTCTAAAAGAAAAAAGGGATTTAATAATAAGCAGTTCGTGATGGAAAACAACATTGAAGAATTCAATAGAAGGCATTTGCAGTTGAAAAGAGAACATACAGCGTAGGGATTACGGATTAGATTAGATTAGATTAGAGTTATCTTTATTCATGCAGGCCTATGTTATGTTACAATATAATACACTGCTGGCTTATACACTAATTTAGATTGAATGGCAATATTTCTTATTATTGAACGAATTTTACAAGATATGAAGAATTAATTAATGAGAATAGAGATTGAATGCAATTTTTGAATAACGATAATTGACCGAACGCAGTGAGTTCTATGTTATAACTCGGATTTTCTTCGTCTGTCTGTATGTAATGCATTTACGGCCAAACAAACGCGTTGATAGAATTCTATGAGATTTGGCAAGAATATTCCTTTCTTACTGCGCGTCGAGTATACACCAACTTACACCTTTGTCTCGATATGGTGTAACTAAAAACTATTTGCACTCAACTTCAAGCCACGAAATAAAATTATAATTAAGAAAGAAATGTTATTGTTGTGATCATGCTCTGATCTGATCGAATAATAAACACCGATTCTGGTAGAAGTAAGTAAGTATTCCTGAGAAATAAGCGATTCTACTACTGAAAAACTCTCTGTACCGGAATTCTAATATCAAACCTCCATACCTACAATCTGATAATTTCATATTATAATAAGAAAACTATTTTCTTGAGCTTCGTGAAGCCAGTGATAGTTAAGCCAGTTAAACACATAGATTTTTGGACGTTTGATTTTTTGCCGTCCTTATGAAATCTACAGATTAAACGAGACTTGAAACTCTTGATACATTATCTGTTTGCCAAGTTATGCAACTGTCGGAAAAGTATAATTATGAAATAATATCCTCCCCATTAATACGCGACGGAATAAGATTGATACGATATCAGAGAAAGTGCAAAATGCTAAAACTAAAGAAGACTTGTAAAATGCTGTGAGACTTCAAAATTAATCTATATGGTTCAAATTAGAAAAGAGATAAAAAACTAAAGTGCCATTCATCCCCATTTAAAAGGATTCTCAACTCCGGCTACGAAATGATCTTGGCCTATATTCGCTTGTATTTATGCTAAAAACTAAGCACCTGAATGAAGTGAGTGAGGCGTGAGCTATTTTCTCTTTCTCCTTCATGTTGTGTAATGAAAAATCATGTTGTATTGTCTCTTGTGTGATAATTATATTTTACAAGCTCATTCCAAGCCTTGAAGAACCACAGATTAATCTAGAATCACTTTGATTCTCAAAAATGTAGTGATTCCAATGATTGAATTGACTCCTGTACAGGGGAGTATCGTTGGCATAACATTTGCTGTTCTCACAACTTCCTTGAATTAGTTCTGAGTTTTTTTATAGAATTCAATTTGATATCTCTAATCTATTCCAATACTCAACCATGAAAACCAATTTTCGATCATAGTCTCAATCAGAACCTTTGGATATCGATCTTCTAGTAGTTAACAGAACCAAAATGCAGAGTATAAAAAACCCACCAGTGACTGGTGGTAGGGCTGTGGTTGGGTGCAAAGTAAATTCTGTTATTATTGTAAAAGGAAATAAATACGAAATATCTCCCTTTCGAGGTGAATTTCATTTCAAAGACTGGAGAGATATCGTCTATTTTCTTTCAAATAGTCTCCAATTTATCATAAGAGACAATACAGTAAGTTAATATTCTTTGACATTCAATATTTCGATTCCGTTAATTGAATCAAGCGACTACAATGTAATTGAAGTATTTAAGTGCTCTCTGATTAATATATATACATCTACTGGGTAGATTAATTGACTCAGTATGTAATTAATAACTTGATTGTTGAATTCTGGAAATTACTACTTATCACAATTTCCGAAAAACTACTTTAGGGTTGTGATGAAACTTATTATTCTTATACATAGAAACATTAAAAATGAAAACACACAGCTTTCTAAGATCCTAGATGTTTACCAATAATGCAACTATCTTGTGGATATAATAACTTCAACTTCAAGAAGCTTCAGGACTGTTTTCAGAGACAAATATTGTTGAAGCGTTTGAGTTATATAAACTGTGATGAGCTTCTAGCAATAATTGATACTTTGATACAAATAAGATACTTTTTTCCTCCTCTCAATACTCTCAATATTATTATGATTATGATAGTTTTATTATTGTGATATTTGTACACAAAATTAACGATGCATTTACTCCGCATGTGCTGGAAGTTTAGGTGTAATTGATTAATACAGTACCGTATCAATAATGAAATCAAATATTGGGCTTATCGAGAAGTAATGACAATCGTTCAAGTATTTAGTCTGAATCGTATCTGAAAATAACTCTTCAACATCAGTAGCAAGTTCTATTTGCACAAAAGAGGAGAATCTATACAGGTTTATTTCAACATGAAATTCAATAGTGTGTCGTCCAATAAAGTATGTGATGAAAACATTTGGGTATGTTGGTGTGCTCTGTAGATGTGAGATTCTCTAAAATTATAATTAGTAGATAACCCGTGTTCCGCAATGGCGGTCTAATAAAACTTGACCCACTGAAATATTCAAGAATTCAAAATAGGCCTAAAACCATCCTCGGTAAATTAAGAATAAATATGCAAAATATTTCAAGTCAATCAGCTCAGTAGTTCTGGTGTGATGATACGTCATTCGTGAATTTCCTGTCACCTACGTCTGTCTATTAGCCAATATATTTCCTTAATTAGGCTATATTTATTATAGATAACTCTAAAACATCAACACAGACAAATTATTATCGTGATTCACATGATACGGAAGATAATTGAATGAAGATCTAGAACTTACATGTAGGCCTACATTATTTTGCTGTAAACTTACTATAATCTTGATACATACTATACATTAGGATAGGAAGAGAGTTATGAGAGTTTCAGCAGCAAATCTTCCAAAAACTAGTGTGACAACTCTTCATCTACAAAAAGTGTTACAAAACTGTAGTGTGTTCTGTAAAATGTTATTGCCTTTATATTATATTTGCGACACGTTTCTACAATCAAACTTCTATATTATGCATTTATAATATTTCAAACGTTAATTCATTCTTCAGAAGTTCATATTTCTTAATTTATTATGTTTCTATAAGAGAACTATGGAATATTATAGAAACTTATAGAAGATTAGAAAAATCTATGCAATACAGGTATGACTCATCCAATTCAGGTATTAATGGTGATATAAGTGAACAGTTCACTCACAACTCAGATTACGAAGTGACAGTGAACTCTATACTAAATAGGCTATGTATCGTTCATGTACTATAGCCTACTTCAAATTATGGAACAGTACTATGATGTACTCGAAACGAAGAAGCAGTATTGGGCTACAGTTTAGAATTTAGTTTTCAGTAGGCTACCTGCCAGCAAAGACAAGAAGATTCTCAGCCAAAAATCCAGTTAGTGGTGTGTCTCACTCTTTTGAATTCTGATCTATTGATGCGAATTGGAATCATTGTCTACTCTTCAACTTTTTCTATCCAGAAAGGTTTAGAAGGTCCCTGCTTTGTAAATACTGCAGCTATAGTTGAATAGCTGTAGTTATACATACTAGGGATAGTGGGCAGGGTGATTCACGAGGATATGCGGTAACTTTGAGAGCTCATTCAATATGTAAAAATGATGAAAAAAACTTATATAAACATAGGTCCGGAAATGTTTCGTTAGCGAGTTATACAGGGTTAAAGATTTCGCCTGGATTTCAGTTCCGCTGAGTAAATGAAGACTCTCTGAAATTCTGGAAGTTAAATTTAGGGGCAAATGCCATTGTTTCTTATGGTTTTTTACCTGAAAAATTGATTAGAACAGTCCCAGAACTGTAAGATGAGTAGTTTTTTAGTAATCCAGTGTAAAATGCAAAAACATTGAGTAAAAAAACACAATTTTTACATTTGGCCAGCAATCGCTTTGTTATTTTACCAATAAACTGATCAAATTTCAGAACAAAACTTGTAGAAAATTAATTCTAAACAAAACGGTATGATTAAAGTATACAGAAAGTGAACAGATAATCGATTAAAGGAAGTTTTATTGAAACTGTAATGTAAAGTTATGCAATAGAATTACAGTAAATGCTCAAAAATGTTGCCATTAACTTCAATGCATCTTTCTGCTCGTTTAAGAATTGCTCTTGTTGCTTTTCGTAGTTCTACGGCGCTCTCCTTTAACTGCACAAAGGCTTCATTAATTCGATCAAGTAACGCCTCACGGGAATTTACTTTGACCTCGTAAACATGATCTTTCATCCATCCCCATATGCAGAAGTCCAATGGCGTATGATCTGGTGACCTTGGTGGCCAGTGTATAGGACCACCACGACCGATCAATTTACTTGGGAACTGATGATTTAGATAGGTGGAAACATCATTTGAAAAATGTGGCGGTGCGCCATCATGCTACAAGTACATCTTGCGTCGCATTGCAAGAAGAACATCTTCCAGCAATGTCGGTAATTCTTCTTGAAGAAACTGTAAGTACGCCTGACCTGTTAAGCGCTCTAGAAAAATAAACGGTCCAATTAGCTTATCATCAATAACACCACACCATACATTAATGTTAAAACGGTATTGAGTAGGTATAATAAGAGGATTCTGGGCCCACCAGCAATGAGCAGCCTAATTTAACCTAACCTAACCTAACCTAACCTCCCCCAAACCTAGTCTCAGTCATTTTGTCTGGGCCCACCAGCAATGAGCAGCCTAACCTAACCTAACCTCCCCCAAACCTAGTCTCAGTCATTTTGTCTGGGCCCACCAGCAATGAGCAGCCTAATTTAACCTAACCTAACCTAACCTAACCTCCCCCAAACCTAGTCTCAGTCATTTTGTCTCTCACCATGACTCCTTCCCCAATCAATAGGAGAGCAGAAGCCTCCCACCATGATTTTCTCCCCAAAACAGGCGATGACAGGTGTGCTAAGAACAGGTGCAGCTGCTCTTACCAAAACCATAAAAAAATTTCCTATTTAAAATTCCCCTATTAAAATTTTTTTATTCCCCATACTAAATTCTGGTATTTGATATTCTTAAGGTGGGTACTTAAGTTTTAAGTTTTATTGAGATTTTTAGAATATTTTTTTTTAACTTTAATTCTTGTATCCAATGGTAATGTGGATATTCCATCCTCTAATACTATTCTCTTATCATCTTTGGAACAAAGAGCTTTTTTATTTATATCCACTGTATAGACATGATGCTCTTTAGATCTGATGCAGGTATTTATCAGTCTATGGTCATTATTCAAGCTGAGACAATTCAAATAATCATCAAATGTAATATATTTATTTAATGCAGCTGACTGAACACCTTTTGCTTTTTTTATTTCATGGTCATTCATTCTTATGGAATACATTTTTGCACGAAGACCCACAAATTCCAAGATTATCTTACTATTTGCCTCATCCTTGAACTTTCCCAATACTTTTTTATTCACTGGTGAATAGCAAGGATGGTCAATGGGATAATCAGATGTGTCAAAGTGCTCAATCATGTTATATATATCATCATATAAATCATCAGTAACTATTTTATATAGTAAACTATCTGTATCAGTATATGCTAGTTTAATGTTCTCATTGCCATATTTTGGTATCATTACATTGTAATGGAAGTTATACATCACTGTTTTTGAAATATCCAATACAGCTTGACCTATGTATATTGGTTTGTCTAACATTATTTTTTTCTTCTTTAGATGAATAGCTACCAAATTCTCACTAAAAATTGTTCTATCAATGAACTCAGGCTTTCTAATCATTTTTTCCATCTTTCTATCACTGCACACTATTTGCATATTAAATCTCTCACGAACATTCTCCATTGTCTTACCATAGACTGAATTAATATATAATTTGTACATATCCTTCTCAAAAGCATTTTTAGAGCAAGTACGAAGTCTTGTGTTATGTTCAATGTATGGCTGCAGCCAGCATGACTGTTTGAATCTCAATGCACGGTGAATTTTCTCAACAATAAGGCCATGTTCAACTGCCTGTTTTAAAGCAATATAGTGAACTATATATTGCTTCCTGCTATTCACATGAGCACATAACTTTTTTTGATCAATTCCAATAGATATTTGCTCAGGGAGAAATGGGAGATCACAATGATCTACATGTAGTGAACTTGGATATGATACATCAACCTCAAGAATATAGCCATATTCATCTCCTTCTTTTGCTTCAAGTAGATCATTCATACTCAAATTAATCCACTGAAAATCCCCAAATGGAAGGGGTTTTGACATGGCAAGGCCATAAAGGTTATTACAATCTACAAAGGCAATGAAAACACTTTCAGCTGTGGAGTCAAATGTTTTCATAAATTTATTGTTGGCCTTGATATGTCGATGTGAAACTTGACACAATCCTCCCCTTATCCCTTTCTCAATCATCATGAACTTCTCATAGTCTGTAAGAAGTTCAAGTTCAATACCTGTGAATCTTAACATGGCATCCCAAGATAGACCAGGTAAAGTGTAATAATGACATGGATCCAACTTGTGTGTTTTCATGGTAATATCCCTAAAATTCTCAAAAATATCAGCCAACAATAATACATCAGTTTTTGCATAATGGTCACTATATTCACCAAGATTTTTGAACCCAAAGGTATTCCATACATTTATTGCATGTAAATAATCTTCATCAGTAATTGCTGTCTTATTAAGATTTGAATAAAATGCAGCTTTTGGTGGGAGAGATGTTTCATTCAATTTATCCCGACTTGTTATATACTCATATGGAAATACACCTTTCCTTGTTAGTAGAGGAATATGTTGAGGTTGGAAAAACTTTGGGATCTCTTCAAGTTTGGGGAGATTCCTAGCCAGACTATCCAAGCTACTTGGCATGAAACGAAATGAATCTAGAAACCGTAATTTCATGAATTTATTGATTGTCTTTGAAAATGATATATATTTTTCTTCTGAGTTGGGAATTATATCGATCTGCTTCTCATCATAACCCAACTCCCTCACAATAAAGTGACTATCATATCCACTAAGGTTGTGAAATAATACAGGGAGGAAGTGGGGGACTTGATACTTTAAATTGCAGCTACTATGTGCTGCCCCTCGGTAATTTCCTGTCATATGACAGTGATCTCTAACTTTCACATCATCTACACTGAAATGTTTATCACACATATAACAAGTATCTGCCGAATTGTATGCAGCAAGTTCTTCAGAACTCATTTCATTCATTGGATTGTTAGTTTTATATATTTCTGTTATTTCTTCAGCCAATTCCTTCAAATATTAAGTAACACCTTAGCAGCATCCCTACCCCTGTATATGAATGGCTCTGAGGGTAAATTATCATACTGTATTGTTTGTTTCAAATAGACACAGATGCTCATAGCCTCATGTTTATGTACTTGTACTGTGTATGATGCAGCGATATCTGGTGTACAGCCTTGTATGGGCTTTAAAATACTTTCAAAATCACAGTAAACAACAAAAGGTACTCGCAGACCTCTCTCAACATGCTCAAACTTCACGAATGGTTTATCATCTGGTAGCACAACTCTTATAGGATTATTAGCAACACACATTTTCAAATGCTCCCTCAGCTTTTCTTCTTTTAACACTCCATACTGATCATCAAAATGGCTGAAGCACCGCTTGCATATTGATATGCTATCTTTACGTTTTGTAATTTGATAACGAACCAATTTTTCAAAGTTTTTTATATATACATAGTGACTGATACCATCACTATTGGAAATCAATAGAATATCTCTATGATCTTCAAGTTCTTCATCAACAACTTTCAGAGGATAGACCTTGTTCTTCTCATCTAAGCCGAATATGTTGATTGTCATTCGATTCACTTTCTCAAATTTTTTAACTTCATTCAATGGTGTGGGGAAAGATACACAAGTGAAGTCATATGTATGATTGACATTACTGTAACTTGATACTCGATGAGGTTTTGTATCTATCAGTTTAGATAAAATTGCATACTCGAAGCATCTATTATCAAAATTTTGGACATTGATACATGCTTTCCTGTTGTTAATCACTTTGGGAAGTGGTACATAAGTACTACCACCAAGAGGTATATACTTGTTGATGCGTAATCTAAGCCCATCAACAGCAAGAAGATGCCATCCACTCTTTTTTAGTTGCACTTCACTCAACTCAGAATTCAATTTATCAAATCCTAACATTAGAATTTTATCTATATTACTATCTGCAAAAATAGGATAATTTTTTGTTTTAAATGATACATTCATCTCTTCATCCATTTGATTTATCATTCTACAATCAACTAGTATATTGAACTTAACTGCACCTTTCAAAGACAATGACATATTCAATCTTGTAGTTATTTTATCTTTCACAGATTGTAGAAAAAGAGGTAAGTCATGATTGACATCTTGTCGAATGAAGTATGATTTAAGCCGACCTTCAAATGCAGTCTCATATTCATTAACACCTTCCAAGGATGGTTGCATTGCAAGTAATGCATCTAATTTTGGCTCAACTCTCAGCCGTTTTGATGGTATGATTTCTGATTCACAAGTTTTATGATGCTTGAGCAAATTGTGTAAATTGATGAAGTTACATCCACAATGAGAGCATGAAACTTCAAAATTTTCATTGCATTTATTTTCATGCTTTTTTCTTATGTCTGATCTTTGAAAAACTTTACCACATTTCACACAAATAATGTTCATAGCACAGTCTAAGTCTTTATCATCTAAGAATTTAGAGCAGATGATCTCATGAAAGTTTCGTGATGGAATTGATTTAAAAGAATTACAACAATATTTACAAATATGATTTACAGCAGAATCAAATTCCTTTTCACATTTTGAAACATGTCTTTTCAAATTGAATAAACGTGAGAATTCACGACCACAAATTTCACACCTCATGATATGAATATAATTGAATAATGCAATTGTATAATGTCAATATGTTATATGAGAGTAAGAATTTTCACGAACCAATGACTTCTTCAATAGTCTCCTTGATGATCTCTTCGATGACCTCTCCTATGATCCCTTTGATGATCTCCTCTTCACTGATCTCCTTTTTTTTTCAATAATATATTTGATGTCCTCTTTGATGACCTCTCCAAAGACCTTTTTGATCACCTCTCTGATGACCTCTCCAATGATCCCTTTGATGATTGATCTCTATGATATTCTTCTCAAATTATTTCTTTGATCTCCTCTTAATCTCTATGATCTCCTTTGATCTCTATGATATTCTTCTCAATTATTTCTTCGATCTCCTCTTCAATGATCTCCTGGATGTCTTTTTTTTCAATAATATCTTTGATATCCTCTTTTGATGTCCTATTTGATGACCTCTCTAAAGATCTTTGTGATCACCACTATGATGACCTCTCCAATGATCTCTTCTCTAACAAGTGTATTGTAGAAAACAGATAAAAATACTGTACTAATTAAGAGCACAAACGCACCGATGTTCACTACACAAGGACTGAATCCTAACTGAGATAATCATCTCTCTCTTAAAGGTAATCCCCCCTCGCTCTAATTGCTCTCTCAAGCATCAGAAAGCCAGGTCATTGACCTCACTTTACAGTCATGTTTAGATCTACAAGTAGAGTTCAAACATGTTCAAACATGTCTGTGAAGTGAGGTCAATGACCTGGCTTTCTGATGCTTGAGAGAGCAATTTTTTTATCTTATCCAGTTTCTTCTCCATTCCATCAAAATAGCTTATAATAAGGTTTATGAATATTCAAAACCCTTATATTCTCTATTGCTAGTTTTAATGATGTTATCAAGCAGGATTGTATTTTTTAGCTATGAAACAACAACACTCATGGTAAGACAACAAATTTTCTATAATAGATAAGAAGCTTTTTTTTTTGCTTACCGGTAGCTGTAAAATAACAATATTGCTAACTGAAGTAGTCTAGCTGTTTAGTCAGTTATGATATTTAAGTCCAAAGTCCAAAGAAATAATTATGAATTCTACCCTCACTAATCGACAATTCTATCTAAATGAAGAAACATAAATTGAAGAGTTTTCATATAAACTATAGAACTTTCCTCCACGAATCCTAAAGTACAGTAAGTTTTCTTTCTACACACTGAAATACTCACTACTATTCGACTTTCAAAATATACTCTTGAACCCTACTGACTTAAACTTTCCCTCCAATTGCTTATATTTCATTTCTATACTAATGTGATATCCTTCATAAAAATGCAGTATACCATAGCACATACCCATCAGAATGGGACTTTTTCAAATCAAATGGGGGGGGGATAAAAATGGGACTGAACCCTTATGTTATCAATTATCTCAAAATCAATAAAAAAAGTAATGATAATATGACCAAGGAAAAAGTCAGTACCTCTAGATGTAAAGTAGAAACCCTATAAAGAAATGATTGAAGATTTTTAGAACCAACAAGTTATCTTTATTTTACATCCTTGAAACTCATGAGTCACTTGAAACAGTTTCCATCGATCATAGGAAATGATTGATGACTCGATTCTAGTACTTTTTCTGACATAACATTCTGTATGTGTTATGAGAAGGAGGATGAGGAGGAGGAGGAGGAGGAGGAGGAGGAGGAGGAGGAGGTGGAGGAGGAGGAAGTAAAGAAGAGTAGGAGTGAGTTGAATATGAGGAGAAGATGAAAAAAGAGAGCATGATGTATTAAAAATTACCATGAGCAGAGAGAGAGAGTGAGGAGTGAGTGGTGATGAGATGTACTTACTCAGTAGTCAATTAAGTTGATCAAACCGCGTAGCTTTGAAGAAAGCTATACATGTAGAGAGAGAGAAAATGAATGAAGAAAGATATAATCAATTCAAATTAGACAGGATTGAACACTTGAACAGGTTCATGACATCCAACATAATATTCACACATCTAGAATCATTACTAATAAAGTTTGTTTCCATCTATGGAAGACCATGTGCACACACTCATATATACATGCAATGAGTACTTAATACACTAACACATGGAAAGATTCTATCAGTTTTTGATGTTTTATAAAAAAAACTTCCTCCCACTCATCATCATCATACTCATTATTCTCCTCCCAGCAAGCTGACACCTAACTACTTATCCTATCACTACCACTGTCTCATAGATAAGTGTGTTATCAAAAAGTCTCTAGACTTTTCAGAGTTGGAACCACGTCATGCTCCTCTTAGTACACCTAGGTCAGGTTGGAAATTTTCAGCACTCCAATAACTTCATGAGGGCTCGGATGTTTACGACCAATGCTAGCTTTAGTTTTTAGCTTTAGCTTTGTTGTTGTCGTATTCCAGTTCCGATTCTAATCAATTACCTATGATTATGTTAAGTTAATCTATTTTAGGCTATGGAGTCTTTTGGAGAGAGGCATGATTAGTTGGAGTCTTGTAGTTGATTCATTTGATCACAAATGAATAAATTTGATTATCGAATTGGGATGAATTGATTCATAGCAATAAAAATCTAGTGTGATACACTCACACACAACTTTTCTTGCTCATTGAACTTTTTGTCTCATTCTTAAATGAGAATAATTTAGGGGAATAACATAATTATGATTGGTGGTTACATAATTCAGAAAAAAAACTAGGATCATACTATTGTATACATTGTTTTTCCAGAGTACATTTTCTTTTATATAAATTCGTGAAATTTGATGATTATTTTTGAAGTCATCAAAAAAACAGCTGTTCTACAGATGAAATCTGGTGTGGCGCACTCACACAACTTTCCTTACCATTATAAAAATTGATCAGTGTTCACGTGCATCTCAAGTCTACTATTCAAAGATCTGAATCAGTTGGTGGCAGGACAATAATGCTGAAGACATTGAAAGATTCAATAGAATCAACAGTTTACAATTGAATAATAACATTTTCTCGAATTTCGAGCTTATTTTCATTTTTTAGGTGAAAAAAAATGTTATTGAACATTAGTTATGGAGATTTTTTCATGTTCAATCCTTCCCACTTGATTTTTTTTGTTTGAATTGTATCTGAAGACTGATAATTGAGGACCTAAAATCAAACTTGGCATAGATGGGACGAAGCTCCTGAAATTTTTACAGATATGGGACTTGTGTCAGTTGATAGAGCTTATCAATGACTATTTAAGTATAAGTTTAATCGAAAACCGTTTTCGAGAAAAAAAACATGAAAAACAGAGTTTTTTTTCTTGTTATCCACCTTTTACTTTTCTACCATTTTAGAAAGTAAAAATAAGCATATATTATCATTGATAAATCAAGAGTCTTCCAATGTATCAGTTATTGTAAGTAATTCACTCTCAAACACTTCCTGGTAATTAAATCAGACTGTAGTTTATTGAATATATTTGTTGATATACATGTGATTTTTGCTGTCTAAATATTTTTCTATCTACTAACGATGAATCAGACTGCAGTTTAGTGTATTATATTGGTTAATATTTCAATCAAGCAGCATCAACCTTCACGTAAGTATAATGGAATTATCAAAAACAAAAAAAATATTTTATCTAATTATTGATTGTGAAATTAATTTACGTTTTTACAGTTTAACAAACTGAAAATATTTGTGAAAAAGTAGCAGCAGTAGCAAACAATTACATTGCCAAGCTTAAATAAGTTGTAAATTACTGGAAATTTCAACAAATATATTCACTAAACTGCAATCTGATCCATCATTAGTGAACAGAGTATACTTGGACAGTAAATGATTACTTGAAATATTAACCAATATAATACACTAAACTGCAGTCTGATTCATCGTTAGTAGATAGAAAATATTTAGACAGCAAAAATCACATGTAATATCAACAAATATATTCAATAAACTACAGTCTGATTTAATTACCAAGGAAGTGTTTGAGAGTGAATTACTTACAATAACTGATACATTGGAAGACTCTTGATTTATCAATGATAAATATATGCTTATTTTTACTTTCTAAAATGGTAGAAAAGTAAAAGGTGGATAACAAGAAAAAAAACTCTGTTTTTCATGTTTTTTTTCTCGAAAACGGTTTTCGATTAAATTTATACTTAAATAGTCATTGATAAGCTCTATCAACTGACACAAGTCCCATATCTGTAAAAATTTCAGGAGCTTCGTCCCATCTATGCCAAGTTTGATTTTAGGTCCTCAATTATCAGTCTTCAGATACAATTCAAACAAAAAAAAATCAAGTGGGAAGGATTGAACATGAAAAAATCTCCATAACTAATGTTCAATAACATTTTTTTTTACCTAAAAAATGAAAATAAGCTCGAAATTCGAGAAAATGTTATTATTCAATTGTAAACTGTTGATTCTATTGAATCTTTCAATGTCTTCAGCATTATTGTCCTGCCACCAACTGATTCAGATCTTTGAATAGTAGACTTGAGATGCACGTGAACACTGATCAATTTTTATAATGGTAAGGAAAGTTGTGTGAGTGCGCCACACCAGATTTCATCTGTAGAACAGCTGTTTTTTTTGATGACTTCAAAAATAATCATCAAATTTCACGAATTCATATAAAAGAAAATGTACTCTGGAAAAACAATGTATACAATAGTATGATCCTAGTTTTTTTTTTCTGAATTATGTAACCACCAATCATAATTATGTTATTCCCCTAAATTATTCTCATTTAAGAATGAGACAAAAAGTTCAATGAGCAAGAAAAGTTGTGTGTGAGTGTATCACACTAGATTTTTATTGCTATGAATCAATTCATCCCAATTCGATAATCAAATTTATTCATTTGTGATCAAATGAATCAACTACAAGACTCCAACTAATCATGCCTTTCTCCAAAAGACTCCATAGCCTAAAATAGATTAACTTAACATAATCATAGGTAATTGATTAGAATCGGAACTGGAATACGACAACAACAAAGCTAAAGCTAAAAACTAAAGCTAGCATTGGTCGTAAACATCCGAGCCCTCATGAAGTTATTGGAGTGCTGAAAATTTCCAACCTGACCTAGGTGTACTAAGAGGAGCATGACGTGGTTCCAACTCTGAAAAGTCTAGAGACTTTTGATAACACACTTATCTATGAGACAGTGGTAGTGATAGGATAAGTAGTTAGGTGTCAGCTTGCTGGGAGGAGAATAATGAGTATGATGATGATGAGTGGGAGGAAGTTTTTTTTTATAAAACATCAAAAACTGATAGAATCTTTCCATGTGTTAGTGTATTAAGTACTCATTGCATGTATATATGAGTGTGTGCACATGGTCTTCCATAGATGGAAACAAACTTTATTAGTAATGATTCTAGATGTGTGAATATTATGTTGGATGTCATGAACCTGTTCAAGTGTTCAATCCTGTCTAATTTGAATTGATTATATCTTTCTTCATTCATTTTCTCTCTCTCTACATGTATAGCTTTCTTCAAAGCTACGCGGTTTGATCAACTTAATTGACTACTGAGTAAGTACATCTCATCACCACTCACTCTATTCTCTCTCACTCTTTCTCTCTGCTCATGGTAATTTTTTAATACATCATGCTCTCTTTTTTCATCTTCTCCTCATATTCAACTCACTCCTACTCTTCTTTACTTCCTCCTCCTCCACCTCCTCCTCCTCCTCCTCCTCCTCCTCCTCCTCCTCCTCATCCTCCTTCTCATAACACATACAGAATGTTATGTCAGAAAAAGTACTAGAATCGAGTCATCAATCATTTCCTATGATCGATGGAAACTGTTTCAAGTGACTCATGAGTTTCAAGGATGTAAAATAAAGATAACTTGTTGGTTCTAAAAATCTTCAATCATTTCTTTATAGGGTTTCTACTTTACATCTAGAGGTACTGACTTTTTCCTTGGTCATATTATCATTACTTTTTTATTGATTTTGAGATAATTGATAACATAAGGGTTCAGTCCCATTTTTATCCCCCCCCCCATTTGATTTGAAAAAGTCCCATTCTGATGGGTATGTGCTATGGTATACTGCATTTTTATGAAGGATATCACATTAGTATAGAAATGAAATATAAGCAATTGGAGGGAAAGTTTAAGTCAGTAGGGTTCAAGAGTATATTTTGAAAGTCGAATAGTAGTGAGGTTTTCAGTGTGTAGAAAGAAAACTTACTGTACTTTAGGATTTGTGGAGGAAAGTTCTATAGTTTATATGAAACTCTTCAATTTATGTTTCTTCATTTAGATAGAATTGTCGATTAGAGAGGGTAGAATTCATAATTATTTCTTTGGACTTTGGACTTAAATATCATAACTGACTAAACAGCTAGACTCCTTCAGTTAGCAATATTGTTATTTTACAGCTACCGGTAAGCAAAAAAAAAAAAAAAGCTTCTTATCTATTATAGAAAATTTGTTGTCATCAAAGGGATCATTGGAGAGGTCATCAGAGAGGTGATCAAAAAGGTCTTTGGAGAGGACATCAAATAATATATTATTGAAAAAAAAAGGAGATCAGTGAAGAGGAGATCATCAAAGGGATCATAGGAAAGGTCATCGAAGAGATCATCAAGGAGACTATTGAAGAAGTCATTGGTTCGTGAAAATTCTTACTCTCATATAACATATTGACATTATACAATTGCATTATTCAATTATATTCATATCATGAGGTGTGAAATTTGTGGTCGTGAATTCTCACGTTTATTCAATTTGAAAAGACATATTTCAAAATGTGAAAAGGAATTTGATTCTGCTGTAAATCATATTTGTAAATATTGTTGTAATTCTTTTAAATCAATTCCATCACGAAACTTTCATGAGATCATCTGCTCTAAATTCTTAGATGATAAAGACTTAGACTGTGCTATGAACATTATTTGTGTGAAATGTGGTAAAGTTTTTCAAAGATCAGACATAAGAAAAAAGCATGAAAATAAATGCAATGAAAATTTTGAAGTTTCATGCTCTCATTGTGGATGTAACTTCATCAATTTACACAATTTGCTCAAGCATCATAAAACTTGTGAATCAGAAATCATACCATCAAAACGGCTAAGAGTTGAGCCAAAATTAGATGCATTACTTGCAATGCAACCATCCTTGGAAGGTGTTAATGAATATGAGACTGCATTTGAAGGTCGGCTTAAATCATACTTCATTCGACAAGATGTCAATCATGACTTACCTCTTTTTCTACAATCTGTGAAAGATAAAATAACTACAAGATTGAATATGTCATTGTCTTTGAAAGGTGCAGTTAAGTTCAATATACTAGTTGATTGTAGAATGATAAATCAAATGGATGAAGAGATGAATGTATCATTTAAAACAAAAAATTATCCTATTTTTGCAGATAGTAATATAGATAAAATTCTAATGTTAGGATTTGATAAATTGAATTCTGAGTTGAGTGAAGTGCAACTAAAAAAGAGTGGATGGCATCTTCTTGCTGTTGATGGGCTTAGATTACGCATCAACAAGTATATACCTCTTGGTGGTAGTACTTATGTACCACTTCCCAAAGTGATTAACAACAGGAAAGCATGTATCAATGTCCAAAATTTTGATAATAGATGCTTCGAGTATGCAATTTTATCTAAACTGATAGATACAAAACCTCATCGAGTATCAAGTTACAGTAATGTCAATCATACATATGACTTCACTTGTGTATCTTTCCCCACACCATTGAATGAAGTTAAAAAATTTGAGAAAGTGAATCGAATGACAATCAACATATTCGGCTTAGATGAGAAGAACAAGGTCTATCCTCTGAAAGTTGTTGATGAAGAACTTGAAGATCATAGAGATATTCTATTGATTTCCAATAGTGATGGTATCAGTCACTATGTATATATAAAAAACTTTGAAAAATTGGTTCGTTATCAAATTACAAAACGTAAAGATAGCATATCAATATGCAAGCGGTGCTTCAGCCATTTTGATGATCAGTATGGAGTGTTAAAAGAAGAAAAGCTGAGGGAGCATTTGAAAATGTGTGTTGCTAATAATCCTATAAGAGTTGTGCTACCAGATGATAAACCATTCGTGAAGTTTGAGCATGTTGAGAGAGGTCTGCGAGTACCTTCTGTTGTTTTCTGTGATTTTGAAAGTATTTTAAAGTCTGTACAAGGCTGTACACCAGATATCGCTGCATCATACACAGTACAAGTACATAAACATGAGGCTATGAGCATCTGTGTCTATTTGAAACAAACAATACAGTATGATAATTTACCCTCAGAGCCATTCATATACAGGGGTAGGGATGCTGCTAAGGTGTTACTTAAATATTTGAAGGAATTGGCTGAAGAAATAACAGAAATATATAAAACTAACAATCCAATGAATGAAATGAGTTCTGAAGAACTTGCTGCATACAATTCGGCAGATACTTGTTATATGTGTGATAAACATTTCAGTGTAGATGATGTGAAAGTTAGAGATCACTGTCATATGACAGGAAATTACCGAGGGGCAGCACATAGTAGCTGCAATTTAAAGTATCAAGTCCCCCACTTCCTCCCTGTATTATTTCACAACCTTAGTGGATATGATAGTCACTTTATTGTGAGGGAGTTGGGTTATGATGAGAAGCAGATCGATATAATTCCCAACTCAGAAGAAAAATATATATCATTTTCAAAGACAATCAATAAATTCATGAAATTACGGTTTCTAGATTCATTTCGTTTCATGCCAAGTAGCTTGGATAGTCTGGCTAGGAATCTCCCCAAACTTGAAGAGATCCCAAAGTTTTTCCAACCTCAACATATTCCTCTACTAACAAGGAAAGGTGTATTTCCATATGAGTATATAACAAGTCGGGATAAATTGAATGAAACATCTCTCCCACCAAAAGCTGCATTTTATTCAAATCTTAATAAGACAGCAATTACTGATGAAGATTATTTACATGCAATAAATGTATGGAATACCTTTGGGTTCAAAAATCTTGGTGAATATAGTGACCATTATGCAAAAACTGATGTATTATTGTTGGCTGATATTTTTGAGAATTTTAGGGATATTACCATGAAAACACACAAGTTGGATCCATGTCATTATTACACTTTACCTGGTCTATCTTGGGATGCCATGTTAAGATTCACAGGTATTGAACTTGAACTTCTTACAGACTATGAGAAGTTCATGATGATTGAGAAAGGGATAAGGGGAGGATTGTGTCAAGTTTCACATCGACATATCAAGGCCAACAATAAATTTATGAAAACATTTGACTCCACAGCTGAAAGTGTTTTCATTGCCTTTGTAGATTGTAATAACCTTTATGGCCTTGCCATGTCAAAACCCCTTCCATTTGGGGATTTTCAGTGGATTAATTTGAGTATGAATGATCTACTTGAAGCAAAAGAAGGAGATGAATATGGCTATATTCTTGAGGTTGATGTATCATATCCAAGTTCACTACATGTAGATCATTGTGATCTCCCATTTCTCCCTGAGCAAATATCTATTGGAATTGATCAAAAAAAGTTATGTGCTCATGTGAATAGCAGGAAGCAATATATAGTTCACTATATTGCTTTAAAACAGGCAGTTGAACATGGCCTTATTGTTGAGAAAATTCACCGTGCATTGAGATTCAAACAGTCATGCTGGCTGCAGCCATACATTGAACATAACACAAGACTTCGTACTTGCTCTAAAAATGCTTTTGAGAAGGATATGTACAAATTATATATTAATTCAGTCTATGGTAAGACAATGGAGAATGTTCGTGAGAGATTTAATATGCAAATAGTGTGCAGTGATAGAAAGATGGAAAAAATGATTAGAAAGCCTGAGTTCATTGATAGAACAATTTTTAGTGAGAATTTGGTAGCTATTCATCTAAAGAAGAAAAAAATAATGTTAGACAAACCAATATACATAGGTCAAGCTGTATTGGATATTTCAAAAACAGTGATGTATAACTTCCATTACAATGTAATGATACCAAAATATGGCAATGAGAACATTAAACTAGCATATACTGATACAGATAGTTTACTATATAAAATAGTTACTGATGATTTATATGATGATATATATAACATGATTGAGCACTTTGACACATCTGATTATCCCATTGACCATCCTTGCTATTCACCAGTGAATAAAAAAGTATTGGGAAAGTTCAAGGATGAGGCAAATAGTAAGATAATCTTGGAATTTGTGGGTCTTCGTGCAAAAATGTATTCCATAAGAATGAATGACCATGAAATAAAAAAAGCAAAAGGTGTTCAGTCAGCTGCATTAAATAAATATATTACATTTGATGATTATTTGAATTGTCTCAGCTTGAATAATGACCATAGACTGATAAATACCTGCATCAGATCTAAAGAGCATCATGTCTATACAGTGGATATAAATAAAAAAGCTCTTTGTTCCAAAGATGATAAGAGAATAGTATTAGAGGATGGAATATCCACATTACCAATTGGATACAAGAATTAAAGTTAAAAAAAAAATATTCTAAGAATCTCAATAAAACTTAAAGTACCCACCTTAAGAATATCAAATACCAGAATTTAGTATGGGGAATAAAAAAATTTTTAATAGGGGAATTTTAAATAGGAAATTTTTTTATGGTTTTGGTAAGAGCAGCTGCACCTGTTCTTAGCACACCTGTCATCGCCTGTTTTGGGGAGAAAATCATGGTGGGAGGCTTCCTGCTCTCCTATTGATTGGGGAAGGAGTCATGGTGAGAGACAAAATGACTGAGACTAGGTTTGGGGGAGGTTAGGTTAGGTTAGGTTAGGTTAAATTAGGCTGCTCATTGCTGGTGGGCCCAGACAAAATGACTGAGACTAGGTTTGGGGGAGGTTAGGTTAGGTTAGGTTAGGCTGCTCATTGCTGGTGGGCCCAGAATCCTCTTATTATACCTACTGTATTGAAAGTTACGTTCAATTGTTGCATGAGGGTTCTCTTCTGCCCATGAATGTTGGTTTCGTAAATTAACATCATGTTGGCGAGGGCGGTCAGACTGGATCTTTACGCTTGGAAGTGATCCTGTTTCCCGTAACGTACGAAATGTAGAAATAATGGTTAATGGAATTGGAATTCTACGATAAGGGTAACGTTGTCTGTATTCTTCCACAGCGATTGTAGCATCGCCTTCACATACACCGTAAATAAACACCATATCGGCGTATTCTTCAGTTGAAAAAAAGTATGGCATTACTACTCCAACAATTTAATAATTACTATGGACAAAACAATGCTAACACGGACTAAAATTCAATACGACGAACAGAACAATACACAAGTGGACTAAAACTCAGTTGTTACCTCTCAAGGAATTAAAATTCTACATTTCAAATCACATCATTGTTGATCAGCTGTTATTGTAGTGCCAACTTATGAAAAACAAATTATCCGCTCAACATGTGTATTTTTTTTTTATTATTTATGTTTGTTGTTTATGTTTATTTCTTTATTTTAAAACTGTGTTTTAATATTATTTTATTTTGAAATTTTAGTAAAAAAATTAAGGTGTTAAATTTAAGTAAAAATCATTAACTTTTTACAGATCTTTAATAAGAAATCAACAGAGTTATTGTCGCCCAAATGAAAAAGTGTGTTGTTCTGTTTTCAATAAAACTTCCTTTAATCGATTATCTGTTCACTTTCTGTATACTTTAATCATACCGTTTTGTTTAGAATTAAATTTTCTACAAGTTTTGTTCTGAAATTTGATCAGTTTATTGGTAAAATAACAAAGCGATTGCTGGCCAAATGTAAAAATTGTGTTTTTTTACTCAATGTTTTTGCATTTTACACTGGATTACTCAAAAACTACTCATCTTACAGTTCTGGGACCTGTTCTAATCAATTTTCAGGTAAAAACCATAAGAAACAATGGCATTTGCCCCTAAATTTAACTTCCCAGAATTTCAGAGAGTCTTCATTTACTCAGCAGAACTGAAATCCAGGCGAAATCTTTAACCCTGTATAACTCGCTAACGAAACATTTCCGGACCTATGTTTATATAAGTTTTTTCATTATTTTTACATATTAAATGAGCTCTCAAAGTTACCGCATATCCTCGTGAATCACCCTGTATATACAGGACAAAACATCTTCTCACGCTTTCTCTATCACTTCTCTCTCTCTCCTCCCCTCTTGCTTATTCACCCGCTCTCTCTCCCGCTTACTCACTCACTCAATCTCTCACTCACTGACTCTCTCTCTCTCACACACTCTCACTCTCTCTCTCTTTCTGTCTCTTTTAATTATTTTTTTAATTAATTTTTTATACTTTGTAAAATTTGTTCAATAATTAGCATTACCGTAAATTTATGTATAAGCCAGTACCATAAATATTGTAACATACATAAATAAATAACTCTAATCTAATCCAATCTCTCTCTTTCACTCTCTCTCTCTCTCTCTCTCTCTCTCTCTCTCTCTCTCTCTCTCTCTTTCTCTCTCTGACAACTATTTGCTGAAACACGGCCGATTTATGTAGTTACATCACAATATTATATTATCGTTATTTAAATTGCATTAAATCTTCATTCTCATTCATTTATTTTTCATACTTGTCAAATTTGTTGAATAATTAGCAATACTGTCATTTTAATGTAAATAAGTGTATAATCCAGTGTATATTGTAACATACCTAAGTAAAGAACTAGATTCATTCTAATATAATCAATCTCTCTTTGTCAGTTTGTCAGCCTTGATCAACAAGGAGAATTCAAACCAAAGTCTAGACTTGTTTGACCCTTGCAATAAAAGCTAATACCCAACAAGCCATATTCGAGCTCGACTCCAACAAGTATGTCATCCTTGAACAAGAAGGGTTTGCTGATTTCGATTCAAGTAGAAAAATTCAATGGGATTTCGATTAGACTTGAGCGATATTTACATTATCATTCAATATTGTGACAAAGTTATATTGATATTATGTAAATATTGCAAAACAATATTTACTTGGTAAATTATCCAATATTGTATTGATATTATCTGAAAATGTTGAACAATATCTACATGGTATATCATTCAATACTGTGACAATATTGTATAGATATTATTAAATATTGCTTAGCAATATTCAGGTAATTTTAAATTTAATATTGTAATAATGTTGTATTGATATTATCTCAATATTGCCAAACTGTATTTACATGATATATTATTCAATATTGCGACAATGTTGTATAGATATTATTTAATATTGCTGAACAATGTTTACATAATATATGATTTGATATTGCAAAAATATTATGACAATACTGCTACAATATTATAATGACAATATCTTTAACAATGTTGCTGAATGTTATGGCAATAATGAGACAATATTTTTTTGCTACTTGGGATATAAGAAATTGAAAAATAAATAAAATTCAAACAGCCTATTTTGATAGTTTGAATCTTGGTTATGACAACTTTCACTGTCAATTAATTTCAATATTACTAATTAATAATTTACAATAGTGACAATATTTTTATACTATTAATATTTCGAATAATTGTTTGAATTTTTATAGCTCGCGCTTTGCACCTGGTGCAATATCTCATGGATAGATGGATGAATAGAATTTTCATTACTATTTTGAAATAATGTAATTAAAAAATTAATATAATTGCATATTTCACAGTTTTGTCTCAAAATATATCTAAAAAATTGATTGAAATTTAAATTACAGTAACTAATATAAAAAATAGCTAATAAAAGTCGAAATTCATCGACAAAAAAAATGTCATTGACCGAGGTTTGAACCTGGATCATGTTTGTAATTCACTGAGCTTTGAGTTCTGATGTATTACACCTTTACACTCTCAGCCATTGCGTATTGTTGATCATAGGGGCCTGTAAGTCAGGTAACGGGAACGCGCCAACTAGTCTCCCCGACAGTAAAGCTCCTCTTGAAACCACATTCGAGGGGATTTACTGACGGCGTCAACTAAGCTCCTGAAAGAGGAGCTTTACTGACGGGGAGACTAGTTGTCGTCAGCGACCGAGGAGCTTAGTTGTCGTCTACGGTCCCGACAACTAGTCCCCTCTGAACCAGTAGGGTATTTACTGTCGGGGAGACTAGTTGACGCTAGCGTGCAAGGAGCTTGGTTGTTGTCACCGAACCCGACAACCAAGCTCCTCGCTCACTCTGAGCGCCGGAGTTTTCACGAGTAAACTGGCATATATATATTCCATGCACTTACTCTATGGATTTCCTCAAATCACGCCTGGTTTTCCCAGTCATTCATAGCTTTTTTAAGATTTATATCACATTTTTCAAGAACCAATAGTTCAAACTTCATAATGAGGTTCAGCTTAGGTATTGCTTCATATTTTGATGTTCTTATCCAAGCGCCACATTTCAAAACAACAAGCGAGTGAAGCAAGTTCAAAATACACTTTTTACTGATATGATGTACTAGAGAAATCCGGTTCAATGGGATTTGCAGGCGAGCAAAGTGAGTCCCATTGACACTGCCGGGGTCCAGGGATCATGGAATTACAGGCAGTGGCAGATGGATGGATCAAGGAGGATCCAGCAGCAATTATATAAAAAACTTGAGTGAATTGAAAAATTTCAAAGTAGAATATAGGTTTTATCAATGGACCTATTTGAGACTAGTCGGCAGGCTCGCTTCGCTCGTCTGCATTTTTCATATGGGCATGCTCCTTCCCATCAAAAAGTCAAAAGAGACTTTCAGGAACTGTTTGATTCGAATTATGTAGTGCAGGATGGAAAAAATCGTGTTTCTATTGGTATGAATAAATATTTCTCTGTAGAGACTTTGTTGAGATATTATGAAAATTATTGTATTCAGATCAGGCCTTTAAAATTTGAGATAGGAATTTATTTATTTAATCAATGAGAATTACACAACTTACAGAAAAGTACCACAGGCTTATACGTGATTATAGGAATGACGTGGTCAACTTACAAAACATTCATATCAAACTCTCTCAATTATGAATTTCCGATAAATGGAGAAATATGCATAGAAAACTAAATGAGAAACTGGAGAAAAGAATCATTACACTTCCAAATTCAGTTGTTCCTGAAAACCCTGGAAAAACAACTTACTCTGAACTTAAAAAAATATTACACGGACCTGTGGAACAGATTTAAACAATTTCTGTCCATAAAGTACTGAAAAACCGAAAAATATAGAAAAATGTTGGAAAACGCCAGCTTTGAGCGTATCTTCAGTGAAATATTGGGCACTCCTCAACATAATATTTTTAGACCCTAGCTGAACATTTGAACCTAATTTAAACATTTTTTGTTCTCGAAAAAGCTGAGAAAAAGAAGTAAAACACTTATTTTGGGCTTGTGTTTGACGTTATACCACAGCTCTTCCAATAGAACATTTTGTACACCTGAAGCAATACCTACTATTACTTTAGTATTGCCTAAAGCCCATGTTATATGAGCGCTAATGCCGCGGCGTTAACGCAGCGCTGGCAGCGCTGAACCAAGTTATACACAGCGTTGTTAGCACGCACTATAAAAGTAACATTGCTAAGTCAATTATCAGCGCTCGTATAACATGGACCTTGAGGTGTGTACAGATTTACGTGCCGCAAACACGTGCAATTCATTTTTTAACAGCTGATGCCAAGCTTTTTATATCTGTATCTTTTTATATCCGTTTCTTTACGAATACAGATATAATCAGCTGATGGAAAGTGAATTGGTCGTGCTCGCGGAGCGTGAATCTGTACGCACCTGTTTACCAAATTTGAACATTTTCTGTCTATTACTTCTTTTTAAAACCGAGAATTCAATTCAATTCAATTCATTTATTTCCACTTGGCATACAATACATGTACATATTTATATTTGAAATTCAACAAAATAAGAATCACATTTTTACAAAAACAATACAAAGAACATATTGATTGAGTGGAATTCCTCCAGTAAGACTATGCGTCTGAGATTGGGGGACAGTTCCTGCAAGCAGTATTATTCAGAAGTTATATGGTATTATATTTACTATAAATTACATATGTGTGATTAAAATTACAAAACTAAGATTCAGATAACAGTAGGTGAATTATAAGTGATAACATAATATAATGTTGGGTAGCTTGATATCTAGAGTGGGAGAGCAAGAGGACCCAAAACCAGAGGTAATTTATTGTTTTATAAGCCTCTATTATGTCAGAATTATGTTACGTTATATTAGAATTATGTTACTCTATTATGTTACGTTAGAAAACGCAGAAATGTTCTTATACACTGGAAAACCCGCTTATTTTAGGTGTATCTTTTGCATTATTCCAAAGTCATCCTATTACTACATTCTTACTCCCTAGCTGAGCTTCTGCACTAAATTTGGATATTTTCTGTTCATTTGTTCTCGATAAAGCTGAGAAAACGCAAAGTCAAGTATTATTTATTTAATAATGCACTCAGCATTGGTTACAGTGCAAACAGATAACAGTGGATGTGAACCTCACTTTCTCATTTTTAGTCAACTTACAAGAATGCCTACAATAGAGGTATGTGTAACTCAGCTTTACACTTTGCACTCAAGTTTAATTATATATGTCAGACTGCCTACATTTGGCATTGTGAGATGACTTATCAAACAAGGAAAATTGTAAATAATTGATTGCAAAACATTATGCAATTGGTATGAGGATTGTATAGTGATAGTTTTGTGTGACTCTCACTCTCTCTCTCTCTCACTCACTGTCTCACTCCCTCACCCACTGATCACTCACTGTTCACTCTCTTTCTCTCTCACTACCTATCTGTCACTCTCTCACTCTCAGCCCTACAGTGAGAACATTATTGAGATGTATAGGCATAGTTGAGAGATGACGTCATACATACTTGTTGGAACAGGAAGTGGATGCTGATAAAGACTGGTGGCAATTGGTGATAAAGACTGGGGAGGTGGAGTGGGGGTCGTTGAAACAGCCTTCGTTGAAAGCATAGCAAGGTGATTTCTTACCTATATGATAAACAACTTGGATTTTGGAACAGAGATATACCTGCTTGTAGTAAACTTTCCAATGAAATGGATGTTGAATTGATCAATAAATAGCTAATTGTATTCCAAACTGTTTACTTATTACCTACCATCTCCTTAGATATAGTTTAGCTATAAGTATATTCTGAGTGCCACTGACTGCGCTCAGAATGCTCATGCTCAGCCGGCGGGACAATTGCCAGCCGCAGCAGGTCGACTGTTGGTGGCGGTCGGACGACCGGTGAGGCGACTGGCGGGGCGATCGGTGGCCGGGCGACCGGTGGTGGCCGGATGACCGGCGGCGGCCGACCGGAGGCGGCTGGGTGACCGGTGGCAGGCGACCAGTGGGGCGACCGGTGGGGTGACTGGTGGGGTGACTGGCAGCGGCTGGGCGACCGGTGGGGCGACCAGTGTTGTTGGGCGACCGGTGGGGCGACTGATGGGGTGATCGGTGGCGGCCGGGCGACTGGCAGGGGCGACCGGCGGGGAAGTTCAAGATCAGTAGGGTAATTTTTTTCCCCTTTTTTCCTTTTTTCCCATTTATTCCCAATTTTATGTGTTTTTAATTTTTTTTTTTTTTTTAATTTTTTTTTTAATTTTTTTTTTATTTCTTCTTTTCTTTTTTTTTTCTTTTTTTTTAATTTTTTTTTTTAATTTTTTTTAATTTTTTTTTTCAAATTTTTTTTTAATTTTTTTTTTTTTTTTTGAGGTTGGGTGTGCTTGACCTAGATGACCTTGAGGTTAGGTTTGGTTGACCTAGATGACCTTGAGGTTAGGTTTGGTTGACCTAGATGACCTTGAGGTTAGGTTTGGTTGACCTAGATGACCTTGAGGTTAGGTTTGGTTGACCTAGATGACCTTGAGGTTAGGTGTGGTTGACCTGGATGACCTTGAGGTTAGGGGTGGTTGACCTGGATGACCTTGAGATTAGTGGTGGTTGACCTGGATGACCTTGAGGTTAGGGGTGGTTGACCTGGATGACCTTGAGGCGCCTGGATGACCTTGAGATTAATGGCGACTCTGGTGCACTTGTGCACCAGAGTCACCATTCCTATACTACTTTCTGAAATAACGATTATAACATTTATATTGTTTTTGTGGTGGAAATAAAATGTATTATCAACTTATCATTCATTATTAATATTCCACCAACAATTCATTAATGATAATTTTCACAAACAAGCTATTGAGATTGAATGAAATCCTCAAGTAACCTTTATCATGTTTAATTGAACATAAAAAAGGATACTATTGTTTTTTGAAAATGCAATTCTTAGATATTGATAAATAACGTTACATATTGAAAAAAGAAGAGAGGATAGAGTTTTTTCTTGTGTGTTTTTTCTGGAATAGTAAGGACTGTTCAAAGCCTTTTTGGTCTGTAACTGTTCAAAATTATAATATTTCATCTACTGTACAATGCTATAAAAATAATATGGTTGCATCTCAGTGAATGCAATTCAGCATGGAGACGAACCAACTAGTTCTGATCAGAATTCACATTCACAAGCTTTGTTTTGTTTCCTCCGTCGCCTTATTGAACGTATTATAGCCCATTCTCGAAAAATTGAAACTTCATCTCCGCTTGTATAATTTTCAGAGCACCAGTCGAAATCAGGAATGCATTGAATTTCAAGCGAATGGAGTGGTCGATGCAGAGATTCCATACTAGATCAAATCCGGGAGCGTTGAGGATTTCAAGCAATTTGAAATTGGAATAAAGAAATGGTATGCAAAATATGGGGAAGTAAAATTTTCTGAAAATATCAATTTTTGAAAAAGTTATTCAATTTACCAAAAATAACTCAACAAAAAGTTATTTTTTGTGAATTGAATAACTATTTTAAAAATTGATATTTTCAGAAAATTTCTATTTTACTATATCAACAATACTATGAAGAATCTATCCTCTAAATCTCATGGATTTATCTCCTACTGAATTTGGAATGAAACAAAACTTTAAACTTTAGGCGCTCATATCTCAAAAAGTAATGATCAGAAAAAAATGTTTCCCTGAGAAAACTTTTTCATTTTGATAGCTTAATGATATACAAATTAAAAAACTTTAAAAAATATCATGAGTAGAAAGTTTATTTTCAGCCTTTGCACAGCTTTCTGAAGATAGTGTGGATCACTGAAACTAGTTGTTATAATTTGTATTTTTAATCTATAATTTTATTAGTTTCAAAAAAGGGTTTTAAGTTTATTCATTTAAGTTCATTTTATAAATAAAAATAAGTAGGCTATCCCTGAATTCATACATTAGAAAAAAGGTTCTTATATTTATTTTTATTACCCCAGCTGATTTCATAGCTCAAGAACCGGCTATTACACAATTGATTACTTACAAACAAGATGAACCTGTCATCAGTATGCATAAAATATCACGGCGCACACATACGTATTTCATAAATAATTCTTGAAAGTTTAAAGATATTCCAATTTGATTATTTGAATTTCTTTGTTCCAGTTGGAGCTACTGTCGTTGTAGTAGCTACTGCCGCTGTTGTAGCTACTGCTACTGAGGCGGACCCATATTCAAATTATAGATGGGAGCCAACCCAGTTGATAACAGAAACGTTTATGCCATTGGAACTGATAGTTCGACAGAAAGTTGAACTAGAAAGGTCGGTTGGTGCGGCCCATGTGGAAGAGAGTGAGCTGGCTGGAGAGGGCTGCACAGCCTGCGTCTTGTGCTTAGAGTACAATGTAACTAGGCGGTGCAGTCCATGCGGCCATGCTAATATGTGCACGGCATGCTGCAATTCATTTATTGCACAAGAATCCCACTATTCAGTAACAAACTCTGACGGAAGCGTGGAGGTGACAGATATCCAGTTACCATAACATGTCCAGTTTGTAGGGCGATAATAGGGCCAAATTATTAGAGTAGTTATGTAGGTAGTTTGTTATTTAGTTAGTTATTTGTACCGGTATGCAGATGATGTGTGCCTGAAGAGAAACCTTATTAGATGAAAAATAGAACTGATGTCTGATTGGCTAATAAACTTGTTCTGAATTTGAACAAAACGCAAAACTTATCTGTATCTTATAATAACTTGAATTCAGGGCATTCTGTGAAATTCCTAGGCATCAATATACAAAATAATATGAAATGGAAGTGTCATATTGACTGCACTATCCCCACACTCTTTACCTCCATCTACTCACCTACTACTTTCATTCATTCACTTTCATTTTGGTTGTGTGTTGTTCTTCACAATTCACATGCATTGTTTTTTCAGGAAAAATGAATGAAGAAAACGAAAAAAAAGGAAGAAAAAGAAAAGGTCAATGTTAATGCAATTACATGGAAGAATCGATACTATAATGAAGATACTGGAAAATATATTGTTACAGTACAAAAGGTGGTTCCACTCAACTTAACTGGCACCCCTTCTTTTCCATCAATACACACCTAACTAGCACCTCCTCCTCTGCCTCCTCCTCCCACCTTATACTAATCCTAACAGATATTACCCTAGTCGTGTGGTTCCACGCAGCAGCACCTCCTCTTCCTCCTTCTCCTCCTCCTCTCACCCTAATAATAATCCTAACAGATATTACTCTAGTCGTGATGACACCTCATTCCACACATATAGACAACAGGTCCACCAATATGATGATGATGATGATGATTATAGTCACACCATGCTAGAACAAGTCCATATAGCCCCAGAGCGCCAATCAGATGTGCCGTATCCTCTAACGAGAGATGGCTGGCCTGCTTGGGATATTATACTTGGTCGTGATCCCAACTCTAACAACCACGTTTATGGGTGGCCTGGATAAAAGGATTTTCTATCATCATCATCATCATCATAATGTAATTGAACTAATATTATGAACACACACACACACACACACACACACACACACACACACACACACACACACACACACACACACACACTTTACCTCCTTCTACTTTTCATACACTAAATAGCTGGTTCGACAAAATGAAAAGACAATTAGATTTTGGCTTTATAGCCTTTTTTTTTTTTTTTATTAGCAACACAAAGTTACACAATTTTTTAAATTTTTTTTTAAATCACATTGTTTGTGTTTTCAAACTTTCTCACATTATATTTAAATTTAAATAATCTCAAAAGTTTTTTTTAATCTTACTACTTCATCAGACCAAATGAACCGTTCCAGTTAAGGGGCGGTATTCTTTAATTACATCGTAGATCATGAGACAATAGGCACGTGTAGATTCTGGTATATTTTCACTTGCTTCAAAATCAACTCTTATGTCCACACTGCCGGTTTTCAGCGTTTCTGTCTGTCGTGAACAATCGAAAACAAATAATGGCAACTTTTGTAGAGCAGACTTTGGTAGGAGTGGAATTCCAGCATGTGTATCTCCGTGATTATAGATTCCATTGAATTGTATGTACATGTTATAGATACGAGAATCATCCCCGTCAATAGTTTCGTAGGGAAAGTAACGTGTATTCAGATAAACATGTACATCTTTCACTTTACACTTGTCAAAATGTGATGCATTCTTTGTTGCCACACCACGTCTTGCAGTTTGCAACGCAACAACAATATAAGTAGTATAAAAAGGGCGACTCTGGCACACAAGTGTGCCAGAGTCGCCTTTACCTCAAGGTCATCCAGGTCAACCACCCCCAACTGAAGGTCATCCAGGTCAACCACCCCCAACCTCAAGGTCATCAAGGTCAACCACACCCACCTCAAGGTCATCTAGGTCAACCACCTTAACTCAAGGTCATCCAGGTCAACCACCTTAACCTCAAGGTCATCCAGGTCAACCACCTAACCTCAAGGTCATCCAGGTCAACCACCACAACCTCAAGGTCATCCAGGTCAACCACACCCACCTCAAGGTCATCAAAAAAAAAAATTGAAAAAAAAAAAAATTTTAAAAGAAATAAAATAAAATAAAAAATGAAAAAAAAAATTGAAAAAAAAAAAAAAAAAATTGGAAGAAAAAAAAATAAAAAAAAAATGGAAAAATTGAGAAAAAAAAAATTAAAAAAAAATAAAAAAAAAATAAAAAAAAAAATTAAAAAAAAAAAAAATAAAAAAAAATTAAAAAAATAAAAAATCGTTTTCATGTGTGTAAAAAAAAAAAAAAAAATTAAAAAACACATAAATTGGGAAAAAAGGGAAAAAAATTCCCTCCAGATCCTGAACTGGGGTATAAAAGGAGTTGTTCTACAAGGAGTGGGACATTGTGTCTTTGACAGTTGTGCCATCAGTACGTGTGTGTGTGTGATTTTAGTATATTGGTTTTGGATCACTTCATCTTCATCAACATCAAGAGTAAGTACCAGTGCATTTATAGTTCTATATATTATATTATATTCATGATTTAAAAATTAAGTTCAAAAGAGTAGAATTTTGAAGTAGTTTGAGACTGACAATTAAATTCTAAAATGACTCAATTCGAAAATGACAGTTTAATATGAATTAGGTTCCAATACATAGAGTACATGACATAGTCAAAAATGACTAGTGTAATTATGAATTAGGTTCCAATACATAAAAGTTATGAGTTTAATTATGAATTAGGTTCCTCGAGTTGGTGGTTGTAATCCATCCACCTAAAAAACATATAATTACAAAGTAGATCCTAGACCCCCTTCACATTCCCCCATACAGCTCAGACCATTATCCTTAGAACATAAACACCATAGAGTAAATGACATAGTCAAAAATGACAAGTTTAATTATGAATTAGGCTCCAATACATAGAGTAAATGACATAGTCAAAAATGACAAGTTTAATTATGAATTAGGCTCCAATACATACAAGTTATGAGTTTAATTATGAATTAGGTTCTTTGAGTTAGTGGTTGTAATCCATCCTAACCTAAAAACGTATAATCATAAAGTAGATCCTAGACCTCCATTCACATGGTTGTAATTCATCCTAACCTAAAAACGTATAATCACAAAGTAGATCCTAGACCCCCATTCACATTCCCCCATCCCCACCCATCCCCATAAGTAGATCCTAGACCTCCATTCACATGGTTGTAATTCATCCTAACCTAAAAACCGTATAATCACAAAGTAGATCCTAGACCCCATTCACATTCCCCCATCCCCACCCCACCCCACCATACAGCTCCGGACCATCATCCCTAGAACATAAAACCTATGAAACTCCATCCCCCGACCATGATCCTAGATACCGATTCACACCTTCATCCCCCACATCCGTTGATAGTGATTTATATATAGAGTTGAATACTGCATACCATACTAATACAATATTGTTCTGCATTGTTCCAGATGAGCAAAGCTGTATGATGTCAGCAAACAGCAAACTCAGTGGACGAGTTTGTTGTCCTGGAGGAGGCATTCAAATCCCGACTCACGACTCTATACTACAATAATGCATACAAGGATGAGCCTGCCAAAGATTTCCACACCTTTCTGAGCAGTCTGAAGGATAAAATTGTTCACATCATCAGTCAGCAACTGCAGACACATGGAGCAATGAAGTTCAATCTAGTATTGGAGGCAACATATTTCCGCAGCACCCTTGATAAGACCTTCTTCGAACAAGAAGAGTTTCAGAATGTGGCCTTCAAAACTCCAAACTACACCATCTTCAGTATCATCAATCTTCCAGACATCATCAACCAAGCGTGCATGACCCTACTGGATGAGGAGTCGAAATTTGAAGGAAATTCCAGTGGATGGAGTCTGCTTATCATCGATGGATTGCTCATCAGGATTAGCAAACATACTCCCCTGCGTGGATCATCCTACATCAGTCTTCCACCTCTTCTATCAGCACGAAAGGCAATCATCAATCCTATAAACATGGACCAGCAATGTTTCAAATGGGCCATCCTCGCCAAACATGTACAAGGCAGTAATCCTCAACGAGTCAATGAGCGATACCATCAAT